>NC_068288.1:6170882-6325882 GCF_025860055.1 Xyrauchen texanus | reverse complement strand
ATAGTTGGTACCGAATCTTTTTTGAGCAGCAGCTTCTTAGCAAAACCAGCTTTATACTGACCCTCGTTTATAAAGCAGTCTGGTGAAAAATGATTCGCGCAAACATGAACGCATTGACGTTGCTCGTGGGGAATATTCCCATCGTAAACAAAACTCAGCCACTGCGTCTTCAGCGGTTCAGATTTAGGCAGGGGAAAATATATAAGGAGATTAAAACAAAAACACTGGATGGATTTTTATCATAATAGGATGGTTGTGTACAGGCACAGCCAACACACATTTCAGTACAATCAACTTGAAAAAGTGCATGTACCATTATATGACCCCTTTAAAGAATTATATCACTTTAACCAAGACTAAACTTTAAAATGTTAAAATGAATAAAAACCCTGTAATCATTTAATCATTTATTAAGCATTTATATATTTGTTTATTATAATTGTATTTATTTTTTGCCATGGGACACAAAAGCAGAATAAAACAATAAAAAAACACCATAATACAATAATACAAATAATCCATACATTAGTTAGCTATAATCCAAATTATGTGAAGAACAGACCCAAATACACAGATTTTATTCAATGGTCTCCATCTCAATCCATCAGATCACCATCACTCCCGCTGTAACCGTCAATCCGTGTTGGTTGGTTTCATTTTCAAAATGTAAAAATTGCTGCCTCAAGTATTATGACCAGTTGTTTTGGCAGTGATGTCAAATGCTCATTGGCTCTCGAGTATCTCGTGACCGTTTGCGACATGCCATATTCTATGATGTATATGTTTGAATGAGATGTGACAGCGGCAATATGGAGTGCAACAGGAGAAGATTTAAAGTGAATAAATATTTAAATTATACTCTCCGCCACATAATGCTATTGTATGCCATCAAATTCATCACATCACCCTTTGTACTACTTTAGTACTGAATTTTGCAATTTTTCTGAATAAATTATTGAGATTAAATATATCTGCTTGTTACCTGTTATACATGCTTATTACATGGTTACAAGGGCGTAGATTTGGCTTGAAAATTTGGGGGTGATTTACAGTGTGAAGAATTTACATGTTTCCATATATATATATATATACAGTATATATACACTCACCTAAAGGATTATTAGGAACACCATACTAATACTGTGTTTGACCCCCTTTCGCCTTCAGAACTGCCTTAATTCTACGTGGCATTGATTCAACAAGGTGCTGAAAGCATTCTTTAGAAATGTTGGCCCATATTGATAGGATAGCATCTTGCAGTTGATGGAGATTTGTGGGAAGCACATCCAGGGCACGAAGCTCCCGTTCCACCACATCCCAAAAATGCTCTATTGGGTTGAGATCTGGTGACTGTGGGGGCCATTTTAGTACAGTGAACTCATTGTCATGTTCAAGAAACCAATTTGAAATGATTCGAGCTTTGTGACATGGTGCATTATCCTGCTGGAAGTAGCCATCAGAGGATGGGTACATGGTGGCCATTAAAGGGATGGACATGGTCAGAAACAATGCTCAGGTAGGCCGTGGCATTTAAACGATGCCCAATTGGCACTAAGGGGCCTAAAGTGTGCCAAGAAAACATCCCCCACACCATTACACCACCACCACCAGCCTGCACATTGGTAACAAGGCATGATGGATCCATGTTCTCATTCTGTTTACACCAAATTCTGACTCTACCATCTGAATGTCTCAACAGAAATCGAGACTCATCAGACCAGGCAACATTTTTCCAGTCTTCAACTGTCCAATTTTGGTGAGCTCTTGCAAATTGTAGCCTCTTTTTCCTATTTGTAGTGGAGATGAGTGGTAACCGGTGGGGTCTTCTGCTGTTGTAGCCCATCCGCCTCAAGGTTGTGCATGTTGTGGCTTCACAAATGCTTTGCTGCATACCTCGGTTGTAACGAGTGGTTATTTCAGACAAAGTTGCTATTCTATCAGCTTGAATCAGTCGGCCCATTCTCCTCTGACCTCTAGCATCAACAAGGCATTTTCGCCCATAGGACTGCCGCATACTGGATGTCAAGTCAAGTGGTCAAGTGGTTTTTATTGTCGTTTCAACCATATACAGTTAGTACAGTACACAGCAAAACGAGACAACGTTCCTCCAGGACCATGGTGCTACATAAAAACAACAAAGGACCAACATAGGACCACATGAGACTACACAACGAAATAAAATACCTATATAAACTACCTATATATACCTATATAAAGTGCACGTGCAAACATGTGCAAAAAGTACAGGACAGTACAACAAATTACTGACAATGAACAGGACAATAGACAGTGCAGCGCCGACCAGTACTCAGTAGTGCAAAAGATGACAGTTTCTAAAAATGTAAACATAACATACTATGAGATAATGTTCTATGCACATAGCAGTTATTGAGGTAGCAGACAGTTATAAAGTGACAGTTATTAAAGTGCAACTCAGGACACGTGTGTGTGTCAAACCAGTCTCTGAGTATTGAGAAGTCTGATGGCTTGGGGGAAGAAGCTGTTACACAGTCTGGCCGTGAGGGCCCGAATGCTTCGGTACCTCTTGCCAGACGGGAGGAGGGTAAAGAGTTTGTGTGAGGGGTGTGTGGGGTCGTCCACAATGCTGGTTGCTTTGCGGATACAGTGTTTTTTGAAAATGTCTTTGATGGAGGGAAGAGAGACCCCAATGATCTTCTCAGCTGTCCTCACTATCCTCTGCAGGGCTTTGCGGTCCGAAACGGTGCAAGTCCCAAACCAGGCAGTGATGCAGCTGCTCAGGATGCTCTCAATAGTCCCTCTATAGAATGTAGTGAGGATAGGGGTTGGGAGATGTGCTTTTCTCAGCCTTCGAAGAAAGTAGAGACGCTGCTGGGCTTTCTTGGTGATAGAGCTGGTGTTGAGGGACCAGGTGAGGTTCTCCGCCAGGTGAACACCAAGAAATTTGGTGCTCTTGACGATCTCCACAGAGGAGCCGTCGATGTTCAGCGGAGTGTGTTCACCTTGTGCTCTCCTAAAGTCAACAACCATCTCTTTTGTTTTGTCGACATTCAGGGACAGGTTGTTGGCTCTACACCAGTTCGTCAGCCGCTGCACCTCCTCTCTGTATGCTGACTCGTTGTTCTTGCTGATGAGACCCACCACGGTCGTGTCATCGGCGAACTTGATGATGTGATTCGAGCTGTGCATTGCTGCACAGTCGTGAGTCAGCAGAGTGAACAGCAGTGGACTGAGCACACAGCCCTGGGGGCCCCAGTGCTCAGTGTGGTGGTGGTGGAGATGCTGTTCCCGATCCGGACTGACTGAGGTCTCCCAGTCAGGAAGTCCAGGATCCAGTTGCAGAGGGAGGTGTCCAGGCCCAGCAGGTTCAGCTTTCCAATCAGGTGCTGGGGAATGATTGTGTTGAATGCTGAGCTGAAATCTATGAACAGCATTCGAACGTATGAGTCCTTATTGTCTAGGTGGGTGAGGGCCAGATGGAGGGTTGTGGTGATGGCATCGTCCGTTGAACGGTTTGAACGATATGCAAACTGCAGTGGGTCTAGTGAGGGGGCAGCTGGGTCTTAATCTGCCTCATGACGAGCCTCTCGAAGCACTTCATGATGATGGGTGTAAGTGCGACGGGACGGTAGTCGTTGAGGCAGGACTCTGAAGACTTCTTTGGCATGGGGATGATGGTGGTGGCCTTGAAGCACGTTGGAACAACGGCGCTGCTCAGAGAGATGTTGAAGATGTCGGTAAGAACATCTGCTAGCTGGTCTGCACATCCTCTGAGCACTCTGCCAGGAATGTTGTCTGGTCCAGCAGCCTTCCGTGGGTTGACTCTACATAGAGTTTTCCTCACATCTGCCGTGGTAAGACAGAGCACCTGGTCGTTGGGAGGAGGGGTGGACTTCCTCGCCATCACGTCGTTCTGCACTTCAAACCGAGCGTAGAAGTCGTTCAGCGCATCTGGAAGGGAGGCATCTTTGTCACAGGCAACTGATGTTGTCCTGTAGTTGGTGATGGCCTGGATGCCCTGCCACATGCGCCGCGTGTCACCGCTGTCCTGGAAGTGACTGTGGATTCTCTGGGCGTGTGCGCGCTTTGCCTCTCTGATTGCCCGTGACAGTTTGGCCCTAGCTGTTCTTAGGGCTGCCTTATCGCCTGCTCTGAAGGCGGAGTCTCGGGACCTCAGCAGCGTGCGCACCTCCGCAGTCATCCACGGCTTCTGGTTGGAGCGTGTGGTGATGGTCTTGGAGAAAGTGACATCATCAATGCACTTGCTGATGTAGCTGGTCACTGATGCTGTGTATTCCTCCAAGTTGGTAGAATCGCCATATGTTGCAGCCTCCCTGAACATGTGCCAGTCAGTACACTCAAAACAGTCCTGAAGAGCAGAGATGGCTCCTGCTGGCCAGGTTTTCACCTGCTTCTGAAGCGGTTTTGTGCGTCTGACGAGCGGTCTGTATGCTGGAATTAACATAACAGAGATGTGGTCTGAGTAGCCGAGGTGGGGGCGGGGCTCCGCCCGGTACGCGCCTGGGATGTTTGTGTAAACAAGATCAAGCATGTTCGCCCCTCTCGTTGCAAAGTCCACATACTGATGGAATTTAGGGAGCACTGTCTTGAGATTTGCATGGTTGAAATCTCCGGCGACAATAAACAGTCCGTCGGGGTGAGCGTTCTGCAGTTCGCTCATAGCCCCATACAGTTCACAGAGCGCTTCCTTAGCGTTAGCGCTGGGGGAATGTAAACTCCGGTTATGCAAACAGTGGTGAATTCCCGTGGTAGATAAAAAGGTCTGCATCTAACAGTCACAAGCTCCAACAGCGATGAACAGTAACTAGAGACTAGCATAGAGTTCTTGCACCATTCCGTGTTGATGTAAACACACAAGCCACCACCGCGAGTCTTACCGCAGAGAGCTGTATTTCTGTCGGCACGAAACGAGGCGAGCCCGTCTAGCTGAATGGCGGCATCCGGAACTCTGTCGCTGAGCCACGTCTCCGTGAAAACAAAGACGCAGCAGTCTCTAAACTCACGCTGCGTAGCCCGCTGGAGTCGGATATAGTCCAGTTTATTGTCCAGGGAGCAAACATTTGAGAGCAGGATAGACGGGAGAGCCGGCCGGCTAGGGTTTGTTTTTAGCCTAGCATGGACCCCCGCCCTCTTTCCGCGCTTCCGCTTTCTCGCACACCGCTTACGACGTCCTCTCCCCCGGCCACCGGCATCAGGCGACGCCGAGGGCTGGAGGCCTGGTCTCCGCAGCAAGCCGAGTACGCGTAGCGCCTCCTGCAGGTCATCATGCAGCTTGGTTTTTGCATGAGTCTTATATTTGAGTAGTGTCTGGCGATGGTAGACACGAACACTGGTTGCTCCGATGTCCATGTGTTGCAAAAGTCGGGCTTTTTTAACAAAAATAGCACCATTGTGGATCCGGAGTGGCCGCTGCGTGCTACCGCGCCGCGGCCGCATTGTAAACCCTAGAAATGGTTGTGCGTGAAGATTGTGAAATACTCAGACCGGCCTGTCTGGCACCAACAACCATGCCACGCTCAAAATTGCTTAAATCACCTTTCTTTCCCATTCTGACATTCAGTTTGGAGTTCAGGAGATTGTCTTGACCAGGACCACACCCCTAAATGCATTGAAGCAACTGCCATGTGATTGGTTGATTAGATAATTGCATTAATGAGAAATTGAACAGGTGTTCCTAATAATCCTTTAGGTGAGTGTGTATATATATATATATATATATATATATATATATATATATATATATATATATATATATATATATATATAAATATATTGTAACAAAAAGTATTGCCAATGTACATTAATCTACTTGTTACATGTTTTTATGTTGTTGAAATGTGGTTATGTTTATAGGCTGGGGTTGGGTTAAGGGATCTAAATATGTATAAAAACATAAAAAATGTACAAATATATTTATAACCAATTTGTGTATTCAAATATAGTTGTAATACATTTTTCAGTATGTGTGCAAGTCTGTAAATACGTAAACACAAATACGTAAACATATTTTTTTTTTAGATGCTTTCAAATGTCCATATTGTTCATTTTAGTGCCTATTCAAACATACAAATATGTACTTTTAAATGTTACAAATATTAACATACAAATAGCTACGCATATTAATGAGATCATGCTGGAATGATCGGTATTATAACTCTAAGTCATTAAATGTCAAAACATGTCATTCATATTTTGAATGACAAATTTTGCACCTTAGATCAATAAACTTGTTTTCAGTCAATTAAAACAAGTAATAAAATTCCTGCTTTTCATGATATGATCTCTTTAATAATCACAGATTTGCATGTTAACCACTTGACTGTCAAAAGGTGCAATATTACCTCTTCACACACAGCCCTACAGTGTGTGTGTGTGTGTGTGTGTGTGTGTGGTATCGTCTAGGTTACATATGTAACCCCCGTTCCCCGATGGAGGGAACGAGACGTTGTGTCAGAGAAGCGACACTAGGGGTCTCTCTTGAGCGCCGATATTCACCTCTGGACTATGAAAAAAGGCCAATGAGAGTTGGCAACCAGTATCTGCATGTCCCGCCCCCGGACATACGGGTATTTAAGCGGCGCAAATACGGGAGTTCATTCAGGATTTTTCTGAGCAGCCGGAAATGGTCCAGCCACAACAGTGGCTCGGCTCAGCGACGTGGCAGGGGAGACACAACGTCTCGTTCCCTCCATCGGGGAACGGGGTTACATACGTAACCTAGACGTTCCCCTTCTGTCGCTCTCTCCACGTTGTGTCAGAGAAGCGACACTAGGGGTCCACTTATAAAAGTGCCATGCGCTGAGCCGTGTACGTGAACTGCTGATACAGGAGCGAGCAGGTATTCTTACGTGCAGGACGACCAACTGTATCAGGCTGCACGTACCCTTCACCAATGCCCCATTTAAGCCATCAGGATTCCTTATCATTACCCTGGAGGGGGGAACAAGGTGCTGGCCGCCAACCTGGGAACGGGCCAAGGCTGGCCGGGCCTCTTTTCTCTCTATGTTTCTCGCATAGTGCAACTAAGGCCGGGGCCCTTACACGCATTGAGGGAAGGGGGTCTTAGCCCTTATTCAGGACGGAGAAGACCCTGCGGAGGCCACGCCTACCCGAGAGGGGAGGCAAGTTTAAGTGGCAAAACCATCAGAGGCCTGCTTAGGGCCTATGTGGAAAATTCGGTGCGGTGGTGGATCCAGCCTCATAGAGGGGGGAACATACAGCACGGCAACCGAGGCAGCCATGACTGCCTAAGGGAAACACGGGAGTCAGCTCGCCAGAGGGGACAGAACCGTGGTGTTACACACAGGGGGAGTCCAAAGGAGGCCTTACCTGTGGAGCACCTATACCAGTACAGGGTAGCTTGCAGTACCCGCAGTGGCTTGGGTCAGCACGTTCCTCCGCTGAACTGCGACCCACGAGGGCTAGGGAGGAATCGTCCAGTGTCCCAATCCTGAGATCTCCTGGGAATGAAGGCGCACTGTTTCCCCTGGTTAGGGGGAAGGGTGCTAGGTGCAAGCGATTCACCCGGTCAGATCGTGGGCGTGCCTGCAAAAACTTGGGCTCTGGGTGCGTTGTCTCAGGAGCGCCTGGGAGCCTTCCGGGTCCTCGAGCGGGTCCGTGAGACAGGGGGCGTGCGCTTCCCGCGGTTTTCTCGACGCTGGGGCTGAGAGCTGGGCCCAGGTTGAGGCGGAGCAGGAGCTTGCCTTCTGGCAGCGGAAGGATGCCCCCGGCGAGCAGACGGGGCATGGGCCGTGGCGGCAGGCTTGCGGCGAGGCATGATGTGAGAGATGGCCTCCGTCTGCTTCTTCACCGTGGAGAACTGCTGGGCAAAGTCCTCGACGGTGTCGCCGAAGACAGGGGCATTGAGGAAGCAAGTCTTGTCGGCTTCACGCATCTCGACCATGTTCAGCCTCAGTTGACGTTCCTGGACCACTAGCGTGGCCATCGCCTGCCCGAGTGCTTGCGCTGTGACCTTCGTCGCTCTCAGGGCGAGGCTGGTCGCTGAGCGCAGTTCCTGCAGCGTGTCGGGATCAGGGCCACCCCCGTGCATGTCGCGTAGTGCCTTGGCTTGGTGGACCTGCAGGAGAGCCATGGCATGCAGGGCGGAAGCGGCGCGTCCAGTGGCGCTGTAGGCCTTCGCTGTCAGCGAGGAGGTTGCTCTACAGGTCCGGGAAGGGAGTACGGGGCGACCTCGCCAGGTGGTAGGGGTACCGGGGCATAGATGGATCGCAACCGCCTTATCGCGGATGGCGCGCTCCGCTGTCAAGGATGGCGAGGGCGGACGAGCCTGTGGCGATGTGACGAGTGGAGAGGGGTGCTCTCCATGAAGATGTCAGCTCGTCATGCACTTCTGGGAAAAACGGGACCGGGGGGGGGGCGAGGCTGTGAGCGGCGCCCAGACCCCAGGAACCAGTCGTCCAGCCGTGATGGTTGCGGGGAGGATGGAGGGTTCCAATCCAAGCCCACGCTGTTGGCTGCCCGGGAAAGCATGTCAGTCATCTGTGCGTCAGCCTCAGCCTGGGCGTGCAGGCCTGAAAGCGGCAGCCCAGGGGAGTCCTCAGCATCAGATAACACGCCCTCCGATGCCGCGGCGAGCTCATCTGCTTCCATCGCAAGAGGGTCGGCAGACTGGCTGTGAGGTGAGTCACCACTGCCTCGAGCACGCACGGGAATCAACGAGCGTGTCGGGGTGCGGGTGGTCCGAGGGGGCGTACCCAGCGGAGCTGCACCCACTGCCATCCCCAAATCGCCTCCATCGCCAGCCGCATCGTCCTCAATCCCGTGGGAAGAAGGAGCGACACGGGGGGCGGCTGGAGTGGCTTGCTCACGGTTGTAAGCCAGCCGCGACCGCAACGTTGTCATGGTCATGTTCTCGCAGTGAGAACATGAACCATCCACAAACGCAGCCTCGATGTGATCGCTACCCAGACACACGAGACAGCGCCTGTGGCCGTCGGAAGCGGAGAGCATGCTACCGCATCCAGAAACAACACAGGGGCGGAAAGGCATCTTTATAAAGACGCGTCCTTAAAAGGACGTTCAACGCCGCTGTGTTTTGCTCTTTTAGAGGAAATTACTCTTTTAAATAAAATCACTCTTTTAGGGAAAAAACTTGTGAGAGTTTTTGAATCTGCACTGTCGATGCACCCAGGGGAAGGAATGCACAGCCGTGCAAACAGGAGAAAGCCGCTGTTGTGCGCCGTAGAATCCAACAGCATGCAGCAGAGGGATAGCAGGAACTCGGTGTGTACACGCAGCAGTTGCAGACACGACCATCAGCTCCGAAGAAATTTTCTGAATGAACTCCCGTATTTGCGCCGCTTAAATACCCGTATGTCCGGGGGCGGGACATGCAAATACTGGTTGCCAACTCTCATTGGCCTTTTTTCATAGTCCAGAGGTGAATATCGGCGCTCAAGAGAGACCCCTAGTGTCGCTTCTCTGACACAACGTGGAGAGAGCGACAGAAGGGGAACTTAAGTTAAAGTATATATACAGTTTCTGCTCTTTAAAGGATTAGTTCACCAAAATAGTTCTTCCAAATTTGGCGAACCACGTTCCTTAATGTCAAACCTGGTGTGATGCATTTTGACATGCCAAATTTGAGTGCAAATCAGATTTGAGGGCTATAATGCTGAGGAAAACTTTCAGTGAATAATGACATACATTTCTGACTGTTCCTCACATAAATTGTCGTAGGGTTTCAGAAATCCTGGAATATAGTGCATGATAAATATGTACTATTTTATTGTGCTTAAATGGTGATTTTTTTGTATCCCTTTTTGAAGATTTACAGCACTGGTCATTATTTGCTCTCATAGTTTTATTGAAAAAAAGAGCAACTTTGAAATTCTTCATTGTGTTTCACAGAAGAAAGAACTTCATACAAGTTTGGAACGACAGGACAGTGAGTAAATGATGACAGTTATCCTTTAACATTATTTAAATTTAAAACCACATCAGAGAAAGGAGTCCTAACAAAACTAACTCTGCTCAAAAGATTAAGACACAAAACTAATAAAAAAGGCATAAAAAAGATAAGACTTCTCTGAATATAATCCATCTGTATGCAGGATTTGAAAAACGGCAAATGACATTTAAAGCGGAGTCTGCTGAATTAAATTTCCTGGAGACGGTGTGGGCTGCCGAGGCACAAACTGAGGTTGTCGGTCTTACCGCGGGATTGACATACTGTCTCCACAGAAACCAGCGTTGCCGTCACTCACATACTCAACACACTCCATTCAATTCAACACACTGGCTGGATGGGAGCGAATGAGAGGGTGTTTGAGCTGAAATCACTCTCGTTCTGTGAGGGTTTTGCATCAGTAAGAGTGTAAGATTACAGTTGACATTCATCTGAGACCAGTTAAATCAGAAGTTTGTTATTGCAACTGAATTTTGCTCTGGTTGATGTCCACAAATACTCGGCTGCAATGCACCTTCGGTTTTTACTATTTTTCTCTTGACTCACTATGCTCACACAAGCTCATCCATTTTTCTCTCATTGCAAAAATAATAATTTACTTATCCAGGAAAAATATCTTAACATCTTTAAAGGAAGATACATTTGAGAAGCAAAAATGTGTCAAATAAAAACTCATGTTTTCAACGAATATATTAATTAAGTATACATTTTTTATCTTCTTGTTTTAAGAATGAACTTCTCAAAATGTTGTTCAAATAATACTGAAAAGGAAAAACTATTTGCTAATTGTGTGAGAACAATTATTCAAATTATATTTGTTGAAAACAATTCTAAATTTGTAATGCAATTTTACTTCAAACAAATGTATCTTGTGTAAAGGATGTTTATATGTGTTTATTAATTTTTTACTGGAAAACAAAAACAAATATACTGATATTTGTATTATTATTGTTTTTATGACTGTACAAGTCCTTGTAGGCTTTATCAAAGGGAATTCCATTAATTCATCCATTCTTTCTTTATTTCTTTCTTTCATTTGTTGTCTGAAGTATCATGGAACCACAATAATACCATGTTTTTTTTTTTTTTACACCAAAGCAGTGGTATTCTCCTTTCTCATTTTGTATCATGCTCTTCTCATCTGTGAGCTGTGGTCTCATGAGTGTGATTACTTCTCATCTCAAGTGCTCCCTCTGTCAACACCTGTCATCCCAACATATGTATCTCTGTTCTCATTCCACCCCTCCTAACCTCCAATTAATTGGCTCTTCCAGGTGCAGCTCACCCCCACGATGTCTTACGAGTGGACTGACCCATCGCTGCCACCAGACTTCAAGATTATTTTTACTGGGTTCCTCATGCCATGATGGATTGCCTTCTTAAAGTGACACCTGGACATTTTTTGCTGTACATCAATCTTTCTGAAGTCACATCCCAAATGTATTATCTGCTCCACTGTCATCAAAATGTCTCATATTTTACTTTATTTTCCTTAAGGAAATATAATTAGCCTGACTACAACTTGCAATCGAATTACAACAAGTGCTTGAAGTGGGCAGGTACTATGGTGCACACATTTTTCCAAATTCTGCAGTAGAAAAATTCTTCACAAACCACCTGCAACAAGCACAATTATTGCAATTTTTTTTAAAAAGGGCATATATACAGCTGCCAATAAGTACAACTAAAACTTTTTTATTTATTTTTTTAGTTGATGAAAATAATTCCGAATTTTTGTTTATGTAATGACATGTCTAAATAGCACAACATTATATACAACAAAACAATATTTGCTAACAGTTGAAATGGCACGTTAGCTAAATGTGTTTATTGTGCCACATAATTGACACACACACACACACACACATATATACACTACCGGTCAAATGTTTTGAAACACTTACTCATTCTTTATAATATATATATATATATATATATATATATATATATAATGATCCTATACTATCTAATTATCCTCAGAACAACATATATTTAATTAACAAGCAAAATGACATAATTTTAAGTCTTGTTTTTCAGAGAAATATAACAACATTTTGGGGACTTTAAGCTTAAAGGTGCATTCAGTAATGTTTTCCCCATTAAATTAAGGTTTACTCCCAATAAATGAATTGTACTTTTGAAACATATGTAGGTACAAAATGTGTCATTCACATGAGATGAGGACTCCATTCATATCAGTAACCTTAAAATATAAAATATGTTTTATTCTACATGGAGTAGAGGCACCCTCATGGGGGCTACCATCTAAGAATCAGATTGCCAGGTGAAAATGCTACTTGCTTAATCTCAGTAACTGTTTTGTTATTAGACACTTTCACTCTTGGATTAAATTAATCATGGCTGATAGTGAATAGTGAATTTATTTAATGGCATCTGTAACTGACAACTACTGATTTTGAATTATGCTGAATCCACACCACTAGATGTCACTGTAAGTCCAAGATGACATGAGCAAAAAGTTACTGAGTGCATCTTTGAAGCAAGAAACAAATCTGCCTATAGGGTAAGAAAAATAAACTGGTTTTTATTTTAAATCAAGTTTTATTTTTATTTTATTTTTTCTTGTTTTAGGAATAAATCTTGTTTGATCTCTCTGTAAAGATCACATACAATAAGATGATGTACACTCTAAGCATTGAAGTTATCATTACTGGATATATCAACTTAAGTATTAATTGAATTTATGTTCATTTAACTTATCTTTAAAATATACACTTAAGATTTGAAATGTTAATAACTCAAAATTGAGGCTATGAGGAATACCCACAATCCCTTGCTACTCACCCTCATGATATCCCAGGTGTTTATGGCTTTCTTTCTTCTTCAGAACACATTTGAAGTAAAACAGAAATAAATATCTCAGCTCAGTAGATATTTGAATAAGATTTTTTTTTTTTTTTTTTTCTCTCTCGAATGCAATGATATTCATACACTTTAAGCATGGTGGAAATTATACTTTGTGGGATGATTATATTTTGATTCATGTCTGCTTGAATGTGTGTGTGTGTGTATGTATGTGTATATAATATACTCTACCATATGGTGTGTGGTTCACTTAATCTATCACAGCTCACAGCTATTGCCACCCTGGTAAATGCATCCTCTTGTGTGCTTGGAGCATGTCCAGCATCTGTGTCTGTGTGTTTAGAGTGTGTGTTCAGCTTTGGAAGGCTTCAATCTGTAGGTAGTAGATTTATGCAGTTTTCTTGTCATATATTCACATCTCTCATTATTGTAATGTTTTATGCTGTTTAATGAGCTTTATTTCAATCAGTACTCAAAGTACAATCACTGAGTACAATACACTTACTACCGATATATATATATATATATATATATATATATATATACCGTATATGTATACATAAATATGTTTTTCTTCTGCATGGTAAACACAGTCACTGAAGCCTTTCGCATAACTTTCCTTTCTAGGAAAGGGTTAAATGATAGATCTTGACATCTCTCTCTCTCTCTCTCTCTCTCTCTCTCTCTCTGTCTCTCTCTCTCTCTCTCTCTCTCTCTCTCTTTGTGCTCCACTGTAAAGCGGTGTGTATATGTGGATTAAGCCCTGTCACACACCTGTGAAGCCGAGAACATCTTTCCAGGGTTAGGGTGAGCCTCTCCTGAAGAGACAGCTAAACTGGCCCACACACTCACTCACTTTGCTCCATCACAGGGAAAGAAAACTTCGGCATGGAGCGCTAATACTACGATAACCCCTTTAAGTTGTCACCATGACAGAATAAAGCAAGAGAGATGAGAATGAGGAGGGGAGTTTGCTGAGTCAAAGAAATCCCAAGGGATGCCAGATATAAAATCATCTTATTTAAAGGCACAGCTCTGGCTGCCGCTACCATTTTCAGAATGGGCATATGCCGGCACGCCAGATCTTTTTTTGGCGAATGCACAACCAGCTTGGCAGCTGCCCAATCCGCCTGTCATTATTTGATCATGTACTTATTTGGGTTGATAATATCTAGGAAATAGAGTGAACAGGTGCCAGTTGTGGAACGGAGAAACTGCTGCATTGATAAACCCGAATATTACACTTATATTATATTCACTGTACTTTCTTGTTTAATATGCAGATAATTAACAACTGCAAGTTAGCCATTCTTAGGTTGATTTTTCTGAATTGACTCTTTGCTTAGCAACTGTTGCCCTTAGACATTTCTCTGACAATTGTTTTCAGTTTTTCAGTTAAAATTTATGGAACTATTGTGTGTTTAAGTAGTTTTAAATCGTATAAAATAAATAAATAAATACAATAATAAAAACTTTTCTGACTAAAAAAGGGTCAATTGTTAAAGACGAGACATGAACAGACAAGATGCACAGTGTTTTTCTCATAAATAGAGAGTTCACATTATAGTGAGTGTGTTATGGGATGTTATGAGCAGTTCCGTTCAGTTAAACATATTTTATCAGTTGTGTAATCACTATCAAATGCTTTTCTCTTTTCATGTGACTGGGATAATCTCTTGCTTTGATACTTTTTCACAGTTTCCAAAGTTTTCAATCACATTACTGTGTAATTTAACCTGTTTTAATTTTTTTTTTGTATTTTTGTTTTTTACCAAAAATGTCAGATACATATGCTTTGCAATGTCACTCAGCCCACGCACAAATTCATATAATTACTGTAATTTCACAATGCAAACAATTCTTTATGATCCTAAAAATATGTTTAATTTTCTTATCCAAAATACAATCTTATCAACCTTATCATTTGTAAGGTAAAACATGTACTGACAGATTCTCCCATACAGTGAAAAGTGGTTATTAATGCAAATAAATAAATAAAATAATAAACAAATAAATGCATTATTAAATTGTACGTAAATACATTTTAAGAACCTCTTTTTAAAAGCCAAATTCCCTTACAGTGCATTCACTTTGTAGAGTCAATATTTTATTTTTACAAACAATTTATTCATGACCTTCTGCATTTATACTTTATTATTTCCATCTTGTGTGTAATGTATACTTCAAGAGTACATTACAGCACAATCTTTGGAATAAATGTCCCTTTTTGTTCCCTTCCAGATTGTGCTTATTGTTTTATTGTTTATTGTGCATTCACTGTTACCATGGTAGCAACTCTGATTCATCGTAAGTGCAAACTTGGAGAATAAAGTAAATTCTGATAGGATAAGAAAGAAAGAAAGAAAGAAAGAAAGAAAGAAAGAAAGAAAGAACGAAAGAAAGCTTTAAAAAAATATTAATATGCTGGTGTTAATATGTTATCTGTGATGAAGAGCAGATATGATGGAGATAATTATCCTGGAAGAGTGTCCAAAGATACAAGAAGAGGTAGAGAGATATGGAAACCCTCCCACCACTGTCTTTGCCAATACAGCTTTCTCTCCACTCGATGGAGTGTGCACTTTTCCACCCCCATTCCTCTTTATCTCATTTTCCAAATTCTCTATCTGCAACAGCATTTGCACACCTCAATGTGGTTTGGCATAGGAGCAACAACCTTTACAAGAACTCAACCCATGCCAATATTTCAGCTCACGTTTTTTAGAGTAAACCAAGCTCTGCTGTTTTTTGTGATTGCTTTTGTGGTTATGATTGTGCGATAGGGTGCGATAGGGTGAACTATGGTCACTTTTATGTCCCATAAGTTGATTTTTATTAAAACAAACAGTTTTCTATTTTTATGCTGTATGAAGGTCACATTAAAACTGACTTTTTCACAATATATTTGAAATGCCAATGTTGCATTTGTTAAAATGGGTGTCATGAAATAAAAGAATTTGCTCTAATTTTGCAGAACCCTTAAAGGAATAGTTCACCCAAAAATTACAATTCTCTCATTATTTGCTCACACTTATGCCATACCAGATGTGTAAGACTTTCTTTCTTCTGCAGAACACAAATGAAGATTTTTAGAAGAATATCTCAGCTCTGTAGGTCCATACAATGCAAGTGAATGGGTGCCAACATTTTTAAAGCTCCAAAGATCACACAAGTCAACATTAAATGAATCCATAAGACTACAGCAGTTAAATCAATGTCTTCAGAAGTGATATGACAGGTGTGGGTGAGAAACAGATCACTTTCACATTCTTCTTCTTATGTTTTTGGTGATACACATTCTTCAACCATATTGCCCCTATTTGGTGGGGAGAAGAATTTCTAGCAAAAAAGGGACTTAAATATTGATCTTCTTCTCACCCACACCTATCAAATTACTTCTGAATACACTGACTGAACCACTTGAGTTGTATGGATTACTTTTATGGTGTCTTTGTGTGCTTTTTGGAGCATCACATTTTTGGCACCCATTCACTTGCATTGTATGGGCCTACAGAGCTGAAATATTCTTGAAATATGTTTCTGTTCAGCAGAAAAAAGAAAGTCATACACATCTGTGATGGCATGAGGGTGAGTAAATGATTAGATAATTTTCATTTTGGGTGAACTATCCCTTTAGTCTTGGTTGCTGTTAATGGTAACACTTTACAAAAAGGTTGAATTACTATTGGTTAACATGAACTAACAGTGAACAATAACTTTACAGGATTAACTGATCTTCATTAATGTTAATATTCTAACCGGATAAACTCATCTACTAAATGTAAAAACAAATACATGTCCTACAGGACTAATTACATAGTACTAATTAGATGTAGTTAAGATATCCTTCAAATCAGTCTTTTTGGATCAGTACAAAATAACACATTTGTGCTATGAATGCTTATGCAAATGTTGAGAATATTGTCTAAGACATGGTCTTTTTTTATCCTTCTCCATAAACCATAATACTCCTTGAATAATACAAGCAATATCACATTGAGTGGTGCACTCAAACCGTACCCTCAAAGCACAATGCATGTTAACAATTTCATTTTAATATAAAATTTAGACAGAGCTCTTGGCAGTGCTCGGTAAGTTTGACTCGGTTAGCCACAGTAAGAGCGGATTAGTGCTCTTTTCAGAGAAACCTGGCCTAACATCTGCCACTCTGCCCCCTGCCAGCTCCTTCCTTATCACACCTCTCAACACAGCTCCATGTGCTTACCAACAGGGGGTAAGAAATCTACAGGCCTCTTTCATACTGCATAATAATGAGCCACTTTTAGACTATATTTAAAATGGCACAATGAAACTCCCCAACAACAGCAGCTATGGAGCCAAATTGAGGACTAAAGTATCTTAATCTGATTACATAAATTAAATATTTTAAAACTAAAATATAGAAACATAAATTAAAGTGTTCTTTTTTTTAGTTACACATCATTTCAGCCTGATTTCATGAACATCAAGTGATCATGGCAACATTTTTGCAAAATGGCGTGCTTCATTGCACTTTCTGCTGCAGTTTCTCAGTGACATGTCCAGTGGGGGGTGCGAAAAGCAAGTGAAACGGTGCCGTAATCAGACACGGTTTTTAAGGTAAATATAAGATGGAGGTTTTACTGAGTAAAACTTACCTCCACAACCAAAACTTTAACATGAACCTAACTGATAGTTTGCTAAAAGCAAATGAGAAGTGAACAAAACATACATCCTCACTGTAAACCAACACCTAAACATAACCGATAATGTCCTAATAGCAAATGTGTTGTGAACAAAACAGACATCCTCACCCTAAACAAACTACACCCCCAATTCTGAAAAAGTTGGGACAGTATGAAAAAGGCTAATAAAAACAAAAAGGAGTGATTTGTAAATTATGTTCACCCTTTGCTAAATTGAAAGCACTACAACTTCACATTATATTATGTTTTACCTTGTGAATTTCATTGTTTGTTTGTTTTTTTTTTTTAAATGTAAAGTAATTTTAAGTCAGATGATTACAATACACTCAAAAAAAGTTGGGACAGTCAAGTGTTTACCACTGTGAAACATAACAATTTCTTCTAATAACACTTATTAAGCAATTAGGCACTGAAGACACCAGTTTATTAAGTTTAAAAAGTGGAATTTTCCCCCATTCATCCATTGTGCAGGTCTTTAGCTGCACAATTGTACGGGGTCTTTGTTGCCATAGTTTGCTTCATAATGCACCACACATTCTCAATTGGAGATGTCAGGACTGCAGGCAGGCCAATCTAGCACCCGCACTCTCTGCTTATTCGGCCAGTATGTGGTTTGAAGTTGTCCTGCTTAAAATTCTGGGACGTCCCTGGAAAAGACGTGCTGGATGGCAGTATATGCTGCTCCAAAGTTTGACAATATCTGTGTGCATTAATGGTGTCCTCAAAGATGTGAGAGTTACCGATGCCATGGGTACTGACACACCCCTGGCCCATACAGACACTGGCTTTTAGACCTGATGCTGATAACAGCTTGGATGGTCCTTTTCCTCTTTGGCCCGGAGAACCCTCTTTCTGACCCTTAGGATTAAACAGGTCCCTTTAAGACTTCTTCCCTTTAAAAACTACATATTTTTTAAATGAAAAAGCCATTGGTTTCCTAAATCAATTGTTGGAGGGACTTTAAATTTAGGGTGGTTTCTGACTCTCTTGACCCTGATCAGCATTTATTTGGGGGTGTTTACAGTATATGATGTCATTCTTGCGTTCGTAAACAAAGTCATACATTTTGTGAAAAGGTTTTACCTTATGCAAACTTTTCAACAACTAAGTTGACAAGCTACTTTATTTAAAGTACCATCACTAAAAATATAAAAGATATCAAAACTAAAACATAAGACACAATCTAGATAAACTATTCATAGTCAAACACACACAGCAGCTGAAATTACTACTTTTTCACCACTGTTATATTCATAGTAGTGTTTACCATCTGTTGAGTGCTCCATACTATATCACACACATGTCTGTATCATACACCATGTGTTCTCAATACAGTATTTATTATATTCATTATCCAGGTGGGTGTGCAAGTCACTCATGTGTCAAAGGGCAGCTCCTGGACAAAGGGTGAAGACAGTGAACACACCCCCTGCCACGTTATTGCCACTCCCTGCATAATTCAGCATTTCTTTGTGACTATTTATAAATAAATCTTCTGAACAGACCAGCATAAGTGGTCACCAGATTAGCTTCTGTACTGTATTCTAGTTTGCTGGCATTCCCAACTAGGCTTCTCACTTAGCTTAACAAGAAGTATTTCCTATGTAAACCAGCTTCTCCAGAAAAATCATTCTGATAACCCATCTTCAATATTTCCTGGGTAACAGCTATGCTTTTCCACAAGCTA
Organism: Xyrauchen texanus; assembly: GCF_025860055.1. Classification (NCBI taxonomy): domain Eukaryota; kingdom Metazoa; phylum Chordata; class Actinopteri; order Cypriniformes; family Catostomidae; genus Xyrauchen; species Xyrauchen texanus. The sequence goes on along the minus strand of NC_068288.1, from coordinate 6,306,756 downwards.
AACTAGCACCAGTATTCAACACTGCTGACAAACCAGCCTAAGTTGGTTTGCTGATCATAGCTATACACCAAGCTGGTTTCCACTGGTCAGGCTAGTCTGGTTTGATGGTTTTAGAGCAGTTTTGGAGACCTGTCAACTGGTTAGGCTGGGAGACCAACTGGACAAACCAGCTAAATCAGCTAACACAACAAGGACAAGCTTAAACCTAGCTGGCAACCAAGCTGGTTTACACAAGTCAGGCTGGTCTGGCTTGGTGTTTTCAGAGGGGTTTTGAGGACATCAGCTGGTCAGGGTGGGAGACCAGCTGGACGACAAGATAAACCAGCTGAAAACTAGCTGGGACAACAGGCAGATCAGCCGAGCTAGCTTGAACCAGCTTAAATCTTGCAAAAAACAAAGCTGGTTTCCACTGACCAGGTTGTCTTATATGTTGGTTTTAGAGTGCTTTTGGGAACTTTTCAGCTGATTAGGTCGACCAATCAGCTACAATATTGAAAACCAGATAGGACAACAGGGAGACCAGTTGAACCAGCTTGAAACTAGCTTGCCACCAAGCTGGTTTCCACTGTTCAGGTTTGATGGTTTTAGAGGGGATTTGAGGATCTGTGAGGCAGTCAGGCTGGGAGACTGGCTGGTCAAACAGATAAACCAGCTAAGTCAACTTGGAGACCACTTCAACTAGCTTGCCACCAATCTGGTTCAAACTAGTCAGGCTGGTCTAGTTTGGTAGTTTTAAAGGGGTTTTGAGGACTTGTCAGGTGGTCAGGCTGGGCCACCAGCAGGCCAACCAGCTAAAAAACAGCTAGGACAACAGGAAAATCAGCTGAACCAGCTTAAACCTAGCTAGCTACCAATCTGATTTACAATGTTCAGGCTTGTTTATTTTCATGGTATAAAGGGGTTTTGGAGACCAGCTGAAAACAAGCTAAGACAAAAGGAATACCAATTGAACCAGCTTAAACCTTTCTGTCCACTGGTCAGACTTGCCTAGTTTGATGGTTTTTAGAGATATTATAGGTACTTATCAGCTGGACAGGCTGGAAGACCAGCTGACCAACCAGCTAAACCACATAAAAAATTAGAAAACAAAATAAATAAATAAACATGGAGACCAGTTGGACCATCTTAATACCTAGCTTGCCACCAGTCTGGCCACCACTGGTAACGCTGGTCAATTTTCAGGGTTTTAGAAAGGTTTTGGTTCAAGGTTTTTTGTTGTTTTTTTTTAAAGTTAACCAGCCTGGACCAGCATAGAAATCCTTGTATGGATTTTTTTATAGATTACATAGAAATGTCAATGTTGCCGAATACAAAATATGGAGGATTTAAATAATTTAATAATTGAGGCTAATTCATTACAAGCATGTTGTACTGTTGTAGACAAAAAATTGTCCATAATATTCAATGGAGATCCAAACTTTTCCTATTATATCTGTTCACTTGTCCAATGTCCTCCACACACCTCTTGCAAATGGCCGCTAAGACTGAATCTCAAGTGTGCCTTAGTCCATATTACTAATTTAATCTGTGAGCCTAACAATGCCACTCGCAGAGCATCCCTATGCTAATTAAATAAACAATAGGTATTGTGAAGGCTGATTGTCAACATAATGGCTTTAAATGGGGCTTTTGTGTTGATTATGACTGGTGGCAGATGGGCAGACTATGATGGCAGAATCGCTCCTGTAGAGCAGGCAGCAGTGGTAGGCAATGAGCCTGAGGGTCCAGTCAGACAGTGGGAAGGGGACAACATCTTACAGGAGCCCTTTAACACATGGGCCAAGTGCTACTTTGAAATTGGAAGGACATACAATTGACATGCATTTCCATGTGCAAGAGTTAGACCTAGTCGGACTCTCAAACAAACAGATAGCAATTTCGTTTGATGCTACAAGTGGTGCATAAATTACACTTATCATATAAAAATGTTGTTCATACAAGTTTGAGTCTACCAGGAGTATGAATAAAAGTGTTCCACAGAGTTTGTGGTGCGATCATGAACTGCTGAATAGTTTGTGTGAGCCGATAGAGCATGTGTTACTGTCATAAGTCACTGATGCACTGCGCATCCAGATGAATGTTGTGTGTGTATGTGTGTGTCCAGTGTGCTGGCTCAGAAGCATGGCAAGGGAATAACCCATCATCTCATGCTCATCAATGATTGATGGTAAAAGTGCTTCGGTTTTCATGCTAGAAAACATAACAATCTCATTTCTCCGCATTTAGCGTCATCTGTCCCCTTTGCAGTGCACTGGGTTCGTTCACCATCCAGGGACATTTTCACAGTGAATCCACAAAAAAAAAAAAAGTATAATAATTAACAGTAAAAAAAATCAACAATGGATAAAGATTCAGGGGGAAGCAACGACTCAATTGCCTCCCTTGTGCTCACTGTGTTCTCATTGAGGTCATATAGCATGGGGTATATAAATGTGATAAGCTAAATTAAAATGATTTTTTTTTTCTTTCAGATGAATCAATTTTATTATGATTCTGGTTTACTTGAATAAATGATTTGTCTGTCAATATTTATGTATGTCATAATTCACTTAATTGTGAAAATGCTTGAATGCATGGAATACTTTTAAGATAAGAATGGTATATATTTTTATACATTTTATAAAATATCAGATGACAGCTGGGACAAGTTACATTCTTCTTGCCCTAGGTTGGGGGTCATCTTATAGAACATGCTAAACTTACTGTATATCTAATTATGCTGAGTTAATTTCACCAGGAAACTGCCACGATACGTACAACGAGTCACGTAACAATCGGCGGCAGGTGTATCTGGCATTGTAGACCAAATATGGCGGCAGGTGTATCTGGCATTGTATTCTCGGTTTTAACGTTTATTATTCTTTGTAATTTGTGCCCATCGTGCAAGGATTCTACTGATAAGAAGCGATGTTTTATTTACTTACCTGAAGAATGTTGTGATGTGGTTCCTATGGGTTACGGACAAAGCATTATTTATTCCTTATTACATCTACATTCGTCCAGGCCCTCAATCTCTAAACACCACTCCAACGCTGGAAAATTTATTATCATCTTATGCCTGTTATTGTCAGGGGATATTCACCCATGTCCAGGTCCTAATGGGCAAATTTGTTCTGATTGGAATGAGGGTCGAGTGCTGGATTCCGGATCTTACTTGTCTGATCGTAACTTTGCTGTCGAACAGGTACGAGCGTCAAGCAGTGATATGGAGCTAAATATTAGCATTTCTAATAACATACCTTACCTTTGCATGGATGATGGCTTGGTTGGGATGGATGCTGAGTCGGCTACGGGAATCTGCTTGGAGATGGACTCTCGGAATCTGCTTGGAGATGCAAGGGAATCTGCTTGGAGATGGACTCTCGGACTCTCGGAAGGGCGAGCTATTTGGTGAGGAGTGCGGAGATGATACCGGGTTTCGGAGGGGCGTTGAGGACGCAAAGGACTCGGTTGAGGTTGAAGAGATTCCAGCATCAAATGGCTCGATAGGTTGTTTTGAAGACTATTTTAATATAAAAGGGTTACATTTTGTGCATTTAAATGTACGGAGTTTATTACCGAAGATTGAGGAATTAAGGTGGTTACTTAGGAATTGTAATGTGGGGATTTTTTGTGTTACAGAAACATGGCTAGATTTGTCAGTAAGCGATAATGAAATAAGTGTAGAAAATTATAGTTTAATTAGGAAAGATCGAAACAGACAAGGAGGGGGTATTTGTATTTTTATTAGATCAGATATACTTTTTAAGGTTCTAGCTAATAATGTAGACTATGAGATATTGTTTTTGGACTTGCTAATGCCTGTGACTAAGCCAGTATTATTTGGCGTTTGTTATCGTCCACCTAGTCAAAATGATTTTTATGAAGGTCTTGAGCTTGTTTTAAATCAACATAATGCTTTGGCAAAAGAATGTATTATTATTGGGGACTTCAGTACTGATCTACACAATAAGATAGGGGTTAATTATAATTATCTGCAGTCATTATGTAAATTATTTAATTTTACCTAAAATTATAAACAATTCTACGAGAGTATGGAATGGTACAATAGATCTCATTCTGGTGTCTGATGAGAAGTATATTTCTCAAAAAGGAGTAATAGAATATGGCATCAGTGATCACTATATCATCTTCTGCACAAGGAAACTGTTATGTATGACCTTGTCTTGTTTTTCCGTTGCCCCTTTGTTTTCCATTTTTGTCACTTTTGTTATTCCATAGTTTTCACTTTTGTCCCTTCTGTAGCTCCACAGTCTTGTTAGCCCTCGTGTTCACTGTTCATTGTTTTCACCTGCCCTCGTTAGTTTCCCATTGGTTTCTGTTTATCACCTTGTCATGTTATTTTGAGTTCTGTTTGTTCGTTGGCCCTTTTGTCTTATGTTCATGTATTTATACCCTGTCTGTTGTTCAGTCACTGTCGATCGTTGTTTGTCAGTGAATGTCAGTGAATGTCAGTGAATGTCAGTGAATGTCAGTGAATGTCAGTGAATGTCAGTGAATGTCAGTGAATGTCAGTGAATGTCAGTGAATGTCAGTGAATGTCAGTGAATGTCGTTAAGCCTGCTCTGGGTTCCCTTCCCGAGTTTTCCATATACCTGTCTTGCTTGCTTGCTTGTTTGTTTGTTTATTTATTTAAGTTAATAAAGATACTGCAAGTGGATCCTCAACCTTCGTCTCCCTCCGCTATCTCTGCAATTCGTAACAGAACGATCGACCACATATGGATCCAGCAGTACTACAGGCGAACTTCAGACTCCTCTGCCTGAAACAAGAGGACCGTCCTGTGGAGGACCACATCCGCGACTTCCTCGAGCTGGCGAGTGTCTCGGACTTCCCAGACTCCTCCCTGGTGGCTTTCTTCAGGGGCAATCTGAACAGTTAAGCTAAGGAGCGGTTGCCACCGGCGGCAGCGGCTGGACTCTCCTGGAATTCGTGGAGGAGACTTTGCTGGTCTGCGGCTCGTCACTCACTGTGGGCGTTGTTGAGGAGGACCCTGCCTCTCCTCCCGCAGTGGTGACCCTCCAGTCGTCCATGGCTCGTCCTTTCGCGCCTGCCCCACCTGCCAGCAAGCCAACCTCCACGCCTGCCTTAATCCACGAACCAGCGTCGCCAGCTTGGTCCGCTCCAGAGCCGGTGTGCCCAGCTTCCTCTGCTCCTGCGCCAGCGCGCTCAACCTCGTCAGCCCGAAGGAGGAGGAGGAGGGCAGAAGCTTCTGCTCGCTACTCCACACCTTCCACATCCAGCGAGCCAGAGCCCACGGTGAGCGAGCCTGTGCCCTCGTCAGCCACGGTCAGCGAGCCAGAGCCCACGCCTGCCCCGGTCTGCGAGCCAGAGCCCGCGCCTGCCCCGGTCTGCGAGCCAGAGCCCACGCCAGCCACGGTCAGCGAGCCAGAGCCCACGCCAGCCACGGTCAGCGAACCAGAGCCCACGCCAGCCACGGTCAGCGAGCCAGTGCCTGTAGCCTCGACCGTTCCTGAGCCAGCGCCTGTAGCCTCGACCGTCCCTGAGCCAGCGCCTGTAGCCTCGACCGTCCCTGAGCCAGCGCCACTAGCCTGGACCGTCCAAAAGCCAGCGCCTCTCGAGCCCCTCGAGCCTTCCAGGGCTCTGCCTCTCAAGCCTCTTGAGCCACCCAGGGCTCCGCCTCTCAAGTCTCTCGAGCCTTCCAGGGCTTCGCCTCCCGAGCCTCCTAGGGCTCCGCCTCTCAAGTCTCTCGAGTCTTCCAGGGCTCCTCCTCCCGAGCCTTCCCGGGCTCCGCCTCAAGTCTCTCGAGCCACCCAGAGCTCCGCCTCTAGAGCATTCTACGGTGCCACCTCCATCGGCTCCGCCTCCAGAGCCTTCCAGGGCTTTTCCTCTAGAGCCTCCTACGGCGCCACCTTTTACGGCTCCACCGCCCGAGCTTCCTGAGGCTCCGCCTCCTGAGCTTCCAGTGCCTCCCTCAGCTCCGCCTCCTGAGGCCCCTGAGCCTCCCTCGGCTCCGCCTCCTGAGCTTCCAGTGCCTCCCTCAGCTCCGCCTCCCGAGGTCCCAGAGCCTCCCTCAGCTCCACCTCCTGAGGTCCCTGAGCCTCCCTCAGCTCCACCTCCTGAGCCTCCTGAACCTCCCTCAGCTTCGTTTCCAGAGCCCCTCTCAGTTTCGCCCCAGGGACCTGTCCCTATCCTGAGGCTGCCTCCCAGGCCTCCTGGACCCGTCCCTGTCCGATGGCCACCTCCCAGGCCCCCTGAACCGGCCCCTGCTCTACGGTCGATATCTCCCTGGCCCTCTAAACTTGTCCCTTTGTGCCCCCAGGGACTGCCTAATTGGCCCCGTGTACTATCTCTTTTCCCTTTGTGCCCCCGTGGACTGTTTAATTTCCCCTCGTTGCCCCCCTTGGACTTCCTGCCTGCCCTCTGTGCCCCTTGGACTGCCTTCCTGCTCATGTGCCCCCCCTGGTCTGTCTGTCTGCCCCCGTTGCCATCATTTTGTTTTCCATGGGTTTTTTGTCTTTGGGTTTGGTTCTGTTTTTTTTGGATCATCTGGGATCCGATCCTTTGGGGGGGGCTATGTTATGTATGACCTTGTCTTGTTTTTCCGTTGCCCCTTTGTTTTCCATTTTTGTCACTTTTGTTATTCCATAGTTTTCACTTTTGTCCCTTCTGTAGCTCCACAGTCTTGTTAGCCCTCGTGTTCACTGTTCATTGTTTTCACCTGCCCTCGTTAGTTTCCCATTGGTTTCTGTTTATCACCTTGTCATGTTATTTTGAGTTCTGTTTGTTCATTGGCCCTTTTGTCTTATGTTCATGTATTTATACCCTGTCTGTTTGTTCAGTCACTGTCGATCGTTGTTTGTTAGTGAATGTTAGTGAATGTTAGTGAATGTCGTTAAGCCTGCTCTGTGTTCCCTTCCCGAGTTTTCCATATACCTGTCTTGCTTGCTTGCTTGTTTTTTTGTTTGTTTGTTTGTTTATTTATTTAAGTTAATAAAGATACTGCAAGTGGATCCTCAACCTTCGTCTCCCTCCGCTATCTCTGCAATTCGTAACAGAAACGTAGTAGATTAAAATTTAGTAATCACAAAATAATACGGAGTAGATCATTAAAAAATTATAGCATTGAAGTACTTAAAGAAAAACTTAAAAGAGTTAAATGGAATGATGTTTATAATACCTTAACAGTTGAAGATGCTTGGACACAGTTTAAAGTCTTATTTTGTAAAGTGATGGATAGTATTGCCCCCCTTAGACAAGTAAGAGTTAAGCAAAGATCCAGTCCATGGATGAATCATGAAATAATGGAAGTATTAAGAAGTAGGAATAAAGCGCTTTCTATTTTTAGAAGAACAAAGAAACAAGAGGACTACGAAAATTTTGAAGCACTTAGAAATTTGGGTCAGAAGACTATATAGGCGGCAAAAAGTAATTTTTTAAAAGAACAAATTCAGATTAATAAGGAAGATCCTAAATCTCTGTGGAAAGTGCTGAATAGGTTCCAATCAGTTGGTAAATCGAAGGTCATAGAATCAAAATTAGGATTAGATATAGATGGTAAGATTAAATTTGATAAAAGTAAAGTTACTAATAAATGTAATCTTTTTTTTCCTCAATTGCAAAGAGCTTAGTGGATAAGCTTCCTTTGTCTAAGGGATTATATGGAATAGATTTTGATAAGAGTTTTTATTTAAAAAAGGGAATAGTACCTCACTCTTTTGTTTTTATTAAAGTTACGGTAGATGAAATTACTAAGATGTTAGAAGAACTTCAGGTGTCCAAGTCAACTGGGCTCGATGGTATTCCAGCGAGATTCCTAAGAGATGCTGGTGCTACTATAGCTCCAGTTATTACATTTATTGTGAATCTTTCTTTAGAAAAGGGTATAGTTCCATCGGACATGAAAATAGCCTAAATCATTCCACTGTATAAGAAAGATAATAGATATGATCCTGGAAATTATCGGCCGATTTCCATTCTTAGTGTGGCATTAAAAATTTTAGAAAAGATAGTGCATAAACAGATGTATCAATATGTATGTAAGAATGGATTAATTTATGAATTTCAATCAGGTTTTAGAAGATCTTATTCGACTGATACTTCTTTACTGTATTTAACAGATTTTATAAGAAAACAGATTGATGAAGGTAAAATGTGTGGAATGGTACTAATGGATCTTCAAAAAGCTTTCGACACAGTGAACCATACAATATTGCTGGATAAATTAAGTGTCATGGGTTTTTCTAGTATGGTCATAGCCTGGTTAAACTCATGTTTAACTGGGAGAACTCAAAGGGTAGTAATTGATGGGGTACTCTCTGAGGAGACAAATATTGATAATGGAGTTCCTCAGGGAAGTGTCCTAGGTCCCCTTTTATTTCTCTTATACATAAATGACATGCAAGCTGTTTGTGATTGTAATATGTTTTTATATGCGGATGACTCTGCTCTACTGGTTTCTGATAAGGATGTTTCTAAAATTCAAGCAAGATTAGGTGAGGAGCTTTGCAGGGTACGAGATTGGCTCTCTGATAACAAACTTTTATTGCACCTAGGAAAAACTGAATCCATATTATTTGGGACAAGAAGTAAACTGAACAAAGCTCCTAACTTGATTATCAAGGTAGGGGATTATATAATATCAAATAGAACTACTGTTAATTATCTTGGATGTGTTTTGGACAATGATTTAAGGGGTACAGGCATGGCTATGAAAATTTTAGGGAAAGTTAATGCTAGGACAAAATTTCTTGCTAGATGTGTGGGTTTTTTGGATTAGCAAAATTTAAAAATACTTGCATCATGTTTAGTGTTATGTCATCTAGAGTACGCATGTATTTCTTGGATGTCCGATTTGTCTCGTTTTTGGCTGGTTAAGTTACAGAAATCTAAAAAAAAATTGCTACGGTTGGTTTTAGGTTTTAATAGTTTTACACATGTTGATGCCTCCCATTTTAGACATCTTAAGTGGTTACCTATAGAAAGTAGAGTTGTGCTCTTTAAATTAAAGATGGTACACAAGATAATTAATAAAAGAGCTCCTTCGTATCTTAATATGTGTATCTCTAGGGTAAGTGAGACACACTGTTATAATACTAGGCAGAGTTTAATGGACATTACATTATGTCGCTTTAGAACAATGTATGGTCGAAGGTCTTTTGAATACTCAGGGGCTCAGGAATGGAATAAGCTGCCTCTAGATATAAAGAGTATGTCAAATACGGTTGGTTTTAGCACGAAAGTCAGAAGTTGGTTATTGGATAAGTTGTATTAGTGACTTATTTGTATTAATGTTTGGTGGATGTCTAATTATGATGTATGATGTCTAAGTATGATGTATAGTTTGGTAATGTGTATTTTTATTGTAGTGTTGTAAATATACCAGTATGCAGTGCCATGATAATCTGTCTCTAGGAGTGAAGTTGTGCTTTACATCAAGGACCACAATGGAAATAAGTTTTTTTTTTTTTACTTTATTGTGTTATCCTTGACAAATGAGTGTATTTTTCACTACTAATTTGTCTAATAAATCAAATCAAATCAAATGTTATAATAATAATAATAAAATGCACATTGGGGGAAACAAACACCTTATACACAACTTTACAATTTTACTAAAATTGTTTTTCTGATAATATTATTTGTAAAGAAAACATTTGCATTAATATATGAAAGAGTTTAGAATGTGGTGTGAAGACGCATTTTTATTAGTGAATACCACTGAATATTTGCTATATTTCTTTCCAAAATAAAAAAGTACATAAATAAAAATAAATGCTGAATCAATGGAGTACACATATTAATAACAGTGAAACCTTTGACAATGTGTTGGTCGAGTGATTTTTTTATAAAAAAAATTTCTCTGAAGTTGTAGGTTATGATACAGTATATTGATTTACTGTATGTCAGTGTCGCTTTGGATGCAAGTGTAAAGTGATCAATGGAAAGGAGGCGGCGAGAACCGGCTAGATAATATAAATTATATTTTTTATATAAAACGTAAACAAACACACACGACGGACATGTCCGTAAACTAGATTTCTCTCCCGCACGAGCCTCTGAAGTTGACCTTTATCCCTCTCGGGAGGCTTGATTAGCCTAATACGGGACTGGGTGTGTAGGATCACGACCCGGCCCCGCCCTCTGCCCTGCCACAGCAAGTGATTCCAGATTCACACCCCCTTCCTGTATACAGCTTTTGAACAAAATTAAGCAAAATCATTACTGCTTATCAGAGGATCTATGAAACAGGTGAGCACTTGATTCCATTTGACGTGATATGAAACAGAGACCGGACAATGGTGCAATACAGGAGCGGAACGCGTGCCTATATTCGGGGTGCGCAATCTCGTGCCACTCACATATTATACTACTGCCTCGAGCAAAGCATAATGAACTTGAATATTTTTGAACAAGTACACTCACTGATTAGTGATAGAATGTGTCAAATGGATAAAAAAAAAAAAATGCATTGGAGAATACAATAAATGGAATGAATTGTAAAAACAAGCATATCATTTTTGGACCATACCGGCCCAATTTAACCCCTGATTACTACTACTACTACTACTAATAATAATAATAACAACAATAACAATAAACAAATAAATTATTATTATTATTATTGGAAAATAATAATCAAAATTATCTTATCATTAACCTCATGCCATCTCATATTTGTATGTCTATCTTTCTTCAGAAGAACACAAACTAAGATTTTAAGAATATCTCAGCTCTGTAGGTCCACACAACGCAAGTGAATGTTGATCAGACCTTTGTAGCTCTAAAAATCACATAAAGTAAACATTAAAGTAATCCACATGACTCCAGTGTTTAAATCGTAATCTTCAGATATAATAGGTGTGGGTGAGAAACACAACAATATTTAGATCAGAAAAGATAAATATTAAAAGTATAGACTTACATTTTGACCTGTTTCTCACCCATACCTATTATATAACTTCTGAAGATATGGATTTAACCACTGGAGTCTTATAGATTACTTCTACGTTTCCTTTATGTATTTGTTTGTGTTCTGCTGAAGAAATAAAGTCATACACATCTGGGATGGTATGAGGGTTAATGATTTTTGTGTGAACTATCCCTTTAAGCAATTAAAAATAAGAATAATAAAGAATAATACAAGACTTTGTTTTAATAAACAGAATGTTACTGTGAATATATAATAATGTAATAGTATTAGTTGCTTGTTTGTTAAAAGTATGTAAGTTCCAAATGCCTTCACCCAAAAATTTAAAATGTGTCTTAATTTGCTCACCCTCAAGCTGTTCCATATTATTTTCTTTCTTAGTGCAAAACATTTACACGCAGGCCACATTGATCAAGCTTCTCTCATAGCTCTCATGAGCACAAAACGGACCTCAAGATTATCATAGAAAAATAAAAATTTCTGGTTGTTTATCACCAAAAACCTATGGTATGCCTTCGGAAGACTTGGGATATTATGCACAAATTTGACACCTTTGTGTCCTTTTTTAAGCTTTAAAGTGAGTCACTATGCACTGCTTTTATATTGAATTGACAGACGGGATAAGTCAAAACAAATTTGGGATGACATAACGGTGAGTAAATAATCTAAATTTTTGGGTGAACTATCCCTTTGTAACGAGGCGGAAGCCAAGGCTGAATCCACAGCAAACAAATCAAGATCGGCAGGCAGATAGCATAAACTTTAAGGCAGGCAGAGGAAAGACACAATGAGGCAGTCCAAACAACAGAGCAAAAGGGATAATCCAAGAGGCAAAAACAGAACAAAGCTGGCAATGGTCATACACGAGATAAACAAGACAATAACAAGTGAACGCTTAGCAAGGCAGGTAGACTGGCAATACTTCGCAATGGCCTGATAGCCAGGCCATGCTTAAATGTCTCACAAACAGGAAGTAACCAGAGAAGCAGAGGGAGTGGCACACAGTCAGTACTCGGGAGAGGGCTCCCTCTGCTGGCGTGACGTTACACCCTTTAACCCAGAAACTTTGTAAACATCAAATTAAACTGGAAAATGTACTTACATTGGACTAAAAAAACAAAATGTAGAGAGCAAACTTTGCCTCTTCATTTCCATCACACTCACTGCTGCTATACTTCACACTCATACACATGTGTGTAAGTACAAATCCACAAGTTCACAGGTCAAGCCCATCTCTCTGGCCCTTTATGTCAACACTTTATGACATCAATAAACATATTCCCTTGTCACTCTTTCGTGCTCCCACTGAATGCTTTAAATCAAGTGTTAAAAGGGTATAAAACAGCTCAAAATCTCTTTATTCACTGCAGAGATGGAAAATTTAAATATAAATGAACGTGCAGCTTTTCAAAGCCGCAGCAGACTCCTAACACCTTGCTTTGGTGGGTATGAGAGTAAACCACTCTCTGAACTGTGACTTACACTTAGCAGAGATGCTGTTACTTTGCTTGAGATATTACACCACAACAGCTCAATCCCACTTTAGATCTTACATCATTTCACAGTCTCCTGCACATGCCCACACTCACACTTTTGCCTTTGTTTTCTTTGTGAAGATTCTTTTCAGCTCGTATGAAGCAGAAATGCTTGTTTGTTTTTCGTTCTGCGAACGGTGTCAAGGCAGAGGCATTCCACATCTGGACTGATTTTGGCACATTTAATACTTACAGTAAGGGTTTCTACACAATATAGATTGTACTGCATTAGATAACTTCTGCCAAAAACATTAGTAGGCTAATACTGCATGTTATAATAACTGTTGGGAATTAATAAAAAAAATCAATTTCTACCCATGATGGTAAAGCCCCATATTCAGCAGTAATTTTTCCAGTCTACCAAGAAAACAATGTGTCAGGAAATCCATAAGAAATCATTCTAGTGTGCTAATTTGTTACTTTTCTTATGACATACAAGTCATGAGAGTTGTCAAAACAATGAAAATACAGTATATATATATATATATATATATATATATATATATATATATATATATATATATATATATATTGTAACTCTCTTTCTATCGGGAAGACATGCAGGCTTGAGTGAAGTTTGAGATGCCATTTATTTTTAAAACGGGAGGTAATGTCTCTCTCTTTGGCGTAGGCCCCGTCTGGCAGTCCGAGGGAGTTGTATCCGGAACCGTCATGTCCTGCCGGAGATAGGAGGCAGGGGCGAGGAGCCTACCCCCCCTGTGGGACAGGGCTCAACTTGTGGTGGTGGGGTGGTGGAGGTTGCAGTGTTAGCACACCGAAACAGCAATGTGATAGATTGTGAGTGGATTTATAAAGCAATGGCTTACGTGTGATTGGCTAGGAATTACCCAGCTAATGATGTGATGATGTACACCTGCTGGTCTTCCCACTAGAACTACGTTCCGCTTACATTGACTTGTAACAATTGCAAGTGTTCTATATATATATGTATATATGTGTATATATATATATATATATATATATATATATATATATATATATATATATATATATATAAAACATCATTAACAAATCAAACTTTATTAATTATAAAACTGAGTAATTATATCACCAAAGCAAAGCCATTTTATTGAATCAGTTTTTTTTTCCCCATGTAATCAGACCAGTGTTTTCCACAATGGAGTGAAAGAAAGGTTTCTTGCTGTAGGTTGGGATCTCAATAAAATCTTTTCAATTACATTATTAATTCTAAACCTGGTAATTACATTAACTGGTTCATCGTATGAAGGATCCTGGCCCTTGTTGTGGTACCACAAAAAATTTCAGTTAATGAGACTTTGATTCATTATAAAAATATGGTTGCCTGCAGAATGCTGTGACAGATCAATCAGAATCCATTGTGTCCACAGATGCATTGATGATCAGCATTAAAAAAGGACAATACTTTACTACAATTTGTTTCTACACCAACCACTTTAATGTTTATACATAAAAGCTAAATTCATCAGTCAGACAGTCATAATTGCTCTCCTTACTGCGATCACTCATTCATCTCTTTCCCGGCGAGCTGTCAGTGCTACCAGTCAAGCACGGCAAACATGGCATCCTGCCAACATATGGTAATTAATTTCAGTATTTCCACAAAGGCATATGATTGACAGAGTCATGTTTTCCTTGAATCCTCAGTCCACGAATATGGCTTATTTTCCTCTGCAGCTCCCCATTCCTGTCCTCCTTGATTTTCTTGGGTTCTTAAACTTATTTTGCACTCATCTTTGAGTGCAGCGTCTGATATGAACAGTCTGTCGCTGTGTGAATATTCTCCCACAGAGGCAGCATGGACACGCTTGGCTTCCATGACTCACTTGTTCACTTGTTATTGAATTATTGAGGTACTGTTATCGATTCTCTGTTTAGTAACACAATGGCCATGTACATTCTGTAGCTTAATACTTGTGTCACTCCTATTTTAAGTCCTTAAAGGCAATTGGTGCGCACAAAGGCAAAGTCGTTAAAATATTGTGCTGCTTTAGCACTCTTTTTTAGAGTAAAAACCCACATATTATTCTCAGTGTAAACATGCCTCCTTTATATTTGAGCTTATTATCAATTGTGCATAATTTAAAAATGCAGCGCTACTTGCTTAGTACAACTGACAGAATATTGCTTAAAATACACATTTTTAACAAATTTGTATATGTATTTAAGATCGGAAATTGTGTACAACACTAACTGTGTTAAACACTAATTTTGTGGCCGTGTTTGTGCCGTTACCTGATTTGCATGATTCCTTTAGTGAACCAGGTAATAAAATGTAGAGGTTGACTAATAGTAGATTTTGCAGACACCAATATCTAAGGTGGTGGAAAAGATGATAACCAATTAATCGGGCAATCATTTTCAAAATTGATTTATAGAATGTTAAACATTTTCTTTGCCTTTCCTAACTATGAAGGCAAGGGTCCGAAATGAATAAAATCTCAGATTGTGCTTCAAAATGTAACTGAAAAACGAATTGTTAATGCAATGATGTCACTCTATTCAGTTCAACAAGCTTAAACAAAACAAGACACCTCTGTCAACGCCATGTTTCCTGCACCACTTTCCAGCAGTAATGCTCCAATGCTATGGAATCGACAGCAACATCAATTATTTAGCAAATACATTTTAGCCAAGTTGAGATCTTGCAGTCTAAAATTTTTGCAATGAGATAAAAAATACTGTGCAGGGCAAAGTAAGGCAAGAAAACCTGTCTTTCAATTGAGATACCCTTGCAGGCTGCATGCAAAAACAGCACGGACAATTCACGAGCAAATGACTCTTTTCAACAGGTTCAGCATTTTTAAAGACTAACAATCTCACTGAGGCTACATCCACATTATTCTGGATACATTTGGAAAAGGTGTTTTAATTTTCGAAAGACTCTCCGTCCATACAGCCATTTTCAAATGTTTTCCAAAAGTTGCTGGTCCACACTGAAACGTCTGAAAATGCTAACATCCTATTACTGTACATGCAAAAAATAGATGTTCCACATATGGTCTGAAACTCCATTTCTGGACAGCAATTCCACGTAAACTTCCCATCACCTTTTAAACATTGCAATGTGAAGGCTGTACAAAGTCACATTTATCTTTAACAATGCCATCAAAGTGGATAGCAGGCACAGCAACTCCGCTACACTGCGGGCAGCCATCTTGATTGTTTTGGGTTGGAAAAATCACATGACCATGTCACATGACAGCAAATACATCATTGTTTTAGATACAGTATCTCCATCTTCCCTGTTCACACTACAATGCGCAGACTGTTGTCAAATTGCTCCACTTGGGAGAGCGTTTTCGAAAAACTCCATGTTCGCTAGACAAAAACTCAGTCACAGAGTGAATGGAAGCCCAAAATGTACAGATCAAGATGCGTTTTCAAAAAATATGTACTAGTGTGGAAGTCACAAGACTTCTGTTGCTAACTTTTCTTTTGTCAGAAGAAACTAAAACCAAACGGGTTAAACTGTTGGCCTTGTTTACAGTCGCTAGATGCCAAAATGTTGCTAATTATTACCATATAAACAATCACAACTTTTGGGAGTGACTCCTGTATTCTGTGCACACATGGAACGGTACTTTTTGGGATTTAAAATATTTAAAAGTCTTCAAATGTGGCTGTTACTCCCAAAACTTTGCAGTTTGTACATGGGCAACAGGAAACACAGAGACCACAAAATTTCACAAGCTATATAATATAAAATGTCCAGTCCAGAACATCTTAGCAGGTGCTCTGCAGTGATCGTTAGTGGAAATGATGCAAACTGTTCACACTAAAGTCCTTCACAAGGGAATGATTTCACTATTCTGTCCAATCTGTCAGAGTGACATCAGAAAATTTCTTCCAAGTTTATCTTACACTGTATTCTTTAACTATGGATTGTGTTTTATTATGTTCTTTCAGTTCTCGGTTTCTTCGAAAACTTGCCTTTTTATCCTCAGCATGATGGCTGAGGATGGCAGATCACAAACTCAAATTCTGCATTGCAATCTTCAATAAACAAGGCTGATAAAACATGAATCTTTCTCTCTCAGACTCCACCACTAACATAAATCTGAACTGAAGCTGTGTGATCTTGATAAATAAGAGCGTAGTTTCCCTCTCATGGGTCGTGTAGCATACTGTACAAATCATACATGTTTTATTTAAAGGCACTTTATAAAATGAAACTCTCTAGAAATGGGCAAAACTAAAAGCAAATAATGAAGCGGTACAACTACATTTACTCTAGTTATGATTAAGTAAATAACTGAATCACTAGTAGAGAAATTAATGGATGTAGTTTGAACAAATTTCAACAGAATGAAACAAGCAACTCAACGTAGGCCCATGCCACAAAACGAATCGGTTACTAACGTAACCTCGGTTCTCTCTAGATGAGGGAACGAGTATTGCGTAAGCTAGCTTACGCTACGGGAAAGATTAATCTTTTCTGAGATATTGAAGCCAAAAAATTATCCTTAATTTTGTATCCATTGTCAACGCAGTGCGGCAGCTGCAGACCTTGAGCGGGCTAGCTAGCGAGCTCATTGGTTGCTCTGCGGCAAATGCTGCAGCCTATAGACGAGCTTGGGCGAACTCGCATCCAATGAGAGGCGTCCGTGCGCTCACTGCATCAAAGCCCGCCAAAAAGGGCATGACTAGAGTGCATATAAGCGTAGTTCGTAGGCTGGAACCCTGGTTTTCATTGAATGAAGCGAAAAATCGCTTGTGGCGCGAGCACGGCCGGTTACGCAATACTCGTTCCCTCATCTAGAGAGAACCGAGGTTACGTTAGTAACCGATTCGTTCTCTTACGAGAGGTTCTCTCGTATTGCGTAAGCTAGCTTACGCTACGGGAACCCTTTGTCAACGCCGTGCGCGCCAAGCATCCACTGCATGAGCCCCAGGGAATTAAGGGGGACCCGGGGGAGCCCTTGTGAGTGGGGAATTAACATTTGGCAGGCAAGAGTGCGGGCCAGTGTGTGTGTAGTACATAAGCACATCAGAGCGGCGGTGCCGGTCTGTGTGGACTGTGTCCCATTAATGCAGCTCACCAGGGGAGCTGTAGCGTATTAAACCGCTAGCAGTTTAGCCTGCAGAGCGGGTACTTCTAGATTGTAAAATCTGACAAAGGTGGAGGGGGAAGCCCAGCCCGCTGCCACACTTATGTCGTGAATGGAAATCCCGCTGGACCATGCCCACGAGGAGGCCATGCCTCTAGTGGAGTGAGCCTTAATGCCTAGCGGGCATGGTAGGTCTTTTGATGCGTACGCGGCAGCAATAGCATCCACTATCCATCTGGACAGTGTCTGTTTCGAGGCGGCGAGACCTTTGGTGCGCCCTCTGAACGAAACGAAAAGCTGCTCGGAGCTTCTGAAAGATGCGGAGCGCGCAGTATACAATCTCAGTGCTCTGACTGGGCAAAGGAGATTGGCGTCGCGTTCGCTATCAGATGCTGGTAGCGCCGACATGGAAATGATCTGTGCTCTGAAAGGAGTACCGACCACCTTGGGGACGTAGCCGTGTCTAGGCTTTAAAATGACCTTGGAGTCACTTGGTCCAAACTCAAGACACGCAACGCTGACAGATAGCGCGTGAAGGTCTCCCACCCGTTTAACTGATGATAGGGCAGTTAGAAAAACGGTTTTAAGTGAGAGGTGTTTCACATCCACGGATTGAAGCGGTTCGAAAGGGGGGGCTTTCATAGCTTCGATAACTATAGAAAGGTCCCAGATAGGAACCGATGGGGGGCGCGGAGGGTTCATCCTTCTAGCTCCCCTGAGGAAGCGGATGACCAGCTCGTTTTTACCCTGTGACTGGCCATGCAGGGGTTCAGCGAACGCCGCGATGGCCGCCACGTACACTTTGAGCGTGGATGGGGATCTGCCCTTATCCAGCAGCTCTTGTAAAAAACACGAGCAGCGGCGACACCCCACATGTCCGTGGGTCCAGGTCTCTGTCGGTGCACCATTTTGAAAACACAGACCATTTTGACGCATAGAGTCTTCTCGTGGAGGGGGCTCTAGCGTGTATGATGGTGTTTATTACTCCTTCTGGCAAAGCGACGGGTAGTCGTTGATCACCCACGCGTGTAGCGCCCAGCGCTCTGGGTGGGGATGCCAGATCGTTCCGCGAGCTTGCGAGAGGAGATCTGCTCTCACTGGGATGGGCCACGCGCTGTCAGTGACAGCTGCGTAAGCTCCGGGAACCATGTTTGATTCTCCCAGCGGGGCTATGAGGAGCACCGAGTGGCGCGTTTCCTGATCCTCTGCATTACCTGTGGCAATAGCAAGATGGGAGGGAAGGCGTAAAGCGGGCGGTTGGGCCAGTCCTGGGCCAGCGCGTCCTCGCTTCGAGAAAAATATTGGGCAGTGAGAGTTCTCTTCTGACGCTAAAGAGGTCTATCTCTGCTCTGCCGAATATGCGCCATAACGTCTGGACTGTTTGAGCGTGCAGGGACCATTCCCCTGGGGGAATATTGTCTCTGGACAGTCTGTCTGGGCCGTCGTTCAGGTGGCCTGGCACGTGCGTCGCCCTCAGCGAGCGCAGGTGGCGCTGGGACCAACTCAGTATGCGTTTCGACAGATGGAAGAGGTTCCTGGATCTGACACCGCCCTGACGGTTTAGATAGGATACCACAGACCTGTTGTCCGAGCGGACCAGGACGTGGTGACCCTGAATGATCGGGAGGAAGCGCACGAGCACATACTCGACCGCTATCATTTCCAGACAATTTATGTGAAGGAGCTTTTCCTGAACTGACCATAGGCCAAAAACCGGAGAGCCCTCGCAGACCGCGCCCCAACACGTTTTGGACGCGTCTGTCGAGATGACTTTTCGGCGAGATACAGCTCCCATCATCACTCCCCGCTGATACCACTCGGCCACTGTCCAGGGCTGCAGAGCTGAATTACAGGTCTGAGTCACTCTGATTGGCTGGCGGCCTGTGGCCCAAGCCCGGCGAGACGTGCGGGTGTTTAGCCAATGCTGAAGTGGGCGCATGCGCAGTAAACCCAGTTGAAGTACTGCTGCGGCTGAGGCCATGTAGCCTAGCACTCTCTGAAACTTCTTCAGAGGTGTGAGGCTGTTCATCTGAAATGACGCGGCTAGTCGCTGCACACGGCGCTGCGCTGTGTAGATAAGCGAGCCGTCATTGCCACTGAGTCTAGTTCTATTCCATGGAAGGAAATTGTCTGACTGGGCTGTAGTGAGCTCTTGGTCCAATTGACTGCAAGGCCCAAACTGTTCAGATGACTGAGGAGAACTGTCCTGTGAGACAGAAGCTCCGTATGTGATTGTGCCAAAATCAGCCAATCGTCCAAATAGTTCAGAATTCACAAAACCTGACTCCGCAGGGGTGCGAGCGCCGCGTCCATGCACTTCGTGAAAGTACGGGGTGCTAAGGACAGGCCGAACGGAAGGACGGTGTATTGATAAACCTGGCCGTGGAAGGCGAATCTCAAGAATGGCTTGTGACGGGGATTTATCTGAATCTGAAAGTATGCATCTTTCAGATCGAGAGAAATAAACCAGTCCCCCTGGCGCACATGCGCGAGGAGTTTGCTGGTTGTAAGCATTTTGAACGGTCTTTTTGCAAGCGCTTTGTTCAAAACCCTGAGATCTAATATTGGTCTGAGGCCGCCGTCTTTCTTGGGGACAAGAAAATAACGGCTGTAAAACCCCGACTTCGCTCAGGGAGGCGGCACTCTCTCTATGGCCCTTTTGCACAGAAGGTTTGCTATTTCTGAGCGAAGCATGCACGCTGCTTCCGTGTTCACAGTAGTTTCGAGCCAGCTCTGAAGCGAGGAGGACGGCGATCGAACTGTAGCAAATAGCCCTGTTTTATTGTGCTTAACACCCATTCGGATATCCCTGGAATATCTTCCCACGCTTTGAAGCGTAATGTTAGAGGGTGAGTGGCCAAATCGCTCTGATTGCCGCACACAGCAGCTGAACAGAATGTGTGAGCGCACTTACTGTGCTTATGCTGGACTGCTCGCAGACAGCATGGACAGGCTGTTCTGTGAGTGACTTCCGATTGAGGTGAATGGGGAAAGAGTCACGTCTGTTAAGTGATACGCAAGCATAGTCACGGGCATGGGACTTACATACAGAGAAGTGTTTGCTGGCCGTGTGGCAGAGCGGGCAGAGAATGGGCGCGCGACGTATTCGTGGCGCATTTATTGACTCTAACACTCGAGTGGTTCAGTAACCGCTTTTGAGTGTGCTCTGATGGTGACACGGAGCGTGTAATGCTTGTGTGTAGAGGTGAACACTGGATTGTGGGCACATTTTCTACACATAAGGCTGGTCGTGTGACAGAGCGGCCAGAGAATGGAGCGCTGCACGGATTCGTGGGTGCGTTTATTAACCCTAACACTCGAGCGGTTCGTAACCGCTTTATGTGAGTGTGCCGTGATAGGGCCACGGGATGTGTAATGCTTGTGTGTAGGGGTGAACACTGGATTGTGGGCACATTTTCTACACATAAGACATGTTTGCTCTCTGGTATGGACACGGGATGTGTAATGCTTGTGTGTAGGGGTGAACACTGGATTGTGGGCACTGGGACTGACAGGGGCCGAAGCTTTGACGGTGGTCTGGCCGCAGCGGGACTGATCCGTCGTTTTGTCAACAAAGCTAGGAGGACTTCGGTTGTTCAGGTTTCAACGCAATTCTAGTCCGAGGCCCGCGGGGGGGGCGGCGGTCTGCGCGCGATCGAGGGCGGCCGCCCTGTCGACGCTGAGAAGTCTGGCTTTGTTGAGCTGGGCGCTGTGAAGAGGCTCGTGCAGGAGGCTCACGTGGGCGGCCTGCAGAGGAGCTAGCGCGACGAGGCAGAAAGAGATTCATGGCTTGTGTGGCTTTTTGGACCTCTGAAAACTGGTCAATGATACCACTCACCGCGGAGCCGAAGAGACCGGAGAGAGCGGTGCGTTGAGGAACGTAGAGCGCTCTGCTTCTCCCATGTCGGCTAGCGTTAGTCACAGATGTCTCTCGGTCACAGTCAGCGCGGCCATGCACTTCCCTATAGCTTGGGCTGCAGCTTTGGTAGCGCGGAGGGTGAGGTCCGTAGCACTCCGTATGTCTGCAACCGCCTCTGGATGCTTGCTTTCCTCATCCCACTCCCGCAGAAGGTCCGCTTGGAGGATCTGTAGGATGGCCATAGAGTGCAGAGCAGATGCAGCTTGGCCGGCGGTGGAATAGGCGCGGCCAACACAGGCGGAAGTTGTTCTGCAGGCCTTAGACGGGAGCACTGGTTTAGACCGCCATCTCGCGGAGGGCAGGCAAAGGTGTGCTGCTACCGCATCCTCGACCGGAGGGATGGAAGCGTAGCCCTTCTCAGTGGCGCCGTCCACCGAAGCAAGAGAGGTGGAGGCGTGGGATCGGACCCTGGCGAGAAAGGCGCTTCCATGATTTGGAAAGCTCGGCGTGGAGTTCCGGCAGGAAGGGGCGGCCGGGTAGCGGGTGCTGCGTGGCGGCTGCTCTGTAGAACGCAGCCGTCAAGTCTGTTGGGTGCCTGCTCAAGGGCGGTGACCACTCGAGCCCGAGGCGGTCGGCGCCTGTGTGAGGAGGCATGTTAGTTCCCCGTCGACTCGGGCGGGTCCTGCTGGATTCCTGGGCGAGGAGGAGGCGTGTGAGCCTGACCACTCCTCGCTGTCGAAGCCATGATGGAACAGCCCTTATCCTCTGCTTCTTCGTCCGAGATGGCAGCAGAGCAGCCGCTCGGCGGCAACTGCGCATCCGGGTGGGCGGGGAGGGTGAAGGCGATGCTCGAGGGATGGGCTCCGGCGAGGCAATCGCTTCTACCACTGTTTCCGGCAGCCTTTGAGAGCGGCGCTTTTTTTTTTTTCTGCGCGGCTGAACGGAAGGCGGCGTGGCGGCTTCGGTCCTGAGCGCTTCGAGTCGAGCCCGCAGGGTCGACATCGGCAGCTCCTCGCAGAGATCGCATCCGCCTTCGGCGAGCTCTGCATGCCCCAGTCCCAGGCAGAGAGCGCAGATGATGTGGCGGTCTCCAGTGCTGAGAGGAGCGCGGCATGAGGCGCAAGTGGAGCGAGGCATCAAAAAAAAGAAGCTCGTACTCTTTTGTGAAGTTCGTAAGAATTAGCTTGCTTTTAAAAAGGATACGTCGCCGGATGGTGTAGCTCGCAGGACGGCTGAAGGTGGCGAAGACAGCCGGCTTCTTCGAGCGCTGTCCACGCTTGCTTGATGCCCCTCGAACGGCGACGCGGCTTCCGGTTCAGTGATGCGAAGAGCTTCGCTGAAGAGATGAAAATCAGGGTTTCAGCCTACGAACTACGCTTATATGCACTCTAGTCACACCCTTTTTGGCGGGCTTTGATGCAGTGAGCGCGCGGACGCCTCTCATTGGATGCGAGTTCGCCCAAGCTCGTCAATAGGCTGCAGCAGTTGCCGCAGAGCAACCAATGAGCTCGCTAGCTAGCCCGCTCAAGGTCTGTAGCTGCCGCACTGCGTTGACAATGGATACAAAATTAAGGATAATTTTTTGGCTTCAATATCTCAGAAAAGATGAATCTTTCCCGTAGCGTAAGCTAGCTTATGCAATACGAGAGAACCTCTCGTAAGAGAACTTGAATTTGAATTTTTTGTTTCCAGTGCACAGTATAGACCTACATGCTACTCTTATTATTGCAGCAATAGCATACATAGTATGTTTCTATGCTGTTTTGAACATATAGGCCTAATTTAACACTTAACACTTTAACACTTTAATTTAACACTTAGGTGTAATTACTTGGTTTTTCAAGGTTGTGTGCTACATGTGCATCAATGCAGATACGAGCAGATACCCAGGAACCTCCTCAAAGAGAATACAGCTTCGGGCGCTTTAATCTTTAATGATCTTAACTTAACTATATACCCAAGGCAATGAAACATGCATCAATAAATAAATAGCTATTGGTTATTGTACATGTGTCTAGTGTTTTTAAATACTGCCCCACAACCACCAGCAGCAGCATCTCAACCACCATTTAAAACCCAGATTTAATAGATTACAAATTAAATCATTGTGAATTGTACATTTGTAGCATAGCAACCTGGGAATGAATGTGACTAATTGTTCCAGGGGTTGTTCAAATCAAAAACCATTTAAAATGATTTTGCTAATCATTTAAAATAACCATAAGAACATTACAACATCATTATTTCACTGTCTAGCTTTTAAATTACATCTACGCATTATCATATCATTTCCTCAAATCTTTTTGTGCAAATGCAGTGCCTTGTCTCTTGATAAATGTTATTTTTTAAATGTCAAAATGAAGTAGTGGCGCATGAAACACTGACCTACAATTAGCACCCTTAATACCTTTTGATTGAAAGCATAAAAATAATTAGTTAATCTGCATAATTGCTAATTAGATGCTAATGCATATGTACTCAGAATTAACAACAGCTGTATGGAATAAAGATATAATAATTTTTGCCCAGAATTCCAGAAGTATATGTCACATTCTTGGCTTACACTTAAAACCACTGCAGCTTGTGTATTAGCTCCCAGTAATTATTTTCTTACAAATGCTTTAATGGTTTATTTTTTTATTTTTATTTTTTCTCAAAAACAATCAATTGTAGATCTTAACAGTACCTCATAATTATCATCTCAGAGGGTTGCTTTTGTTCAAATGTATTTTGTAGATAAGGAAATCAGCTTTCTGAACCTACATACGCAGAACAAACAGTCTCTGGATCACCTGGCGAGTCCAAATGGAGCCCACTCGGATACATGTTTCCTGTGTTCGTAAGTTGTTGCACTCAATAGCCTAGGACCTAAATACATTTCAGATATGCTTATTGAACAGAGACGAACTGGCCATCGGGAGAACCGGTATCGGCCACGATAAGCTGAAATGGGCCGATGGATTGTGTTTTATTATGTTCTTTCAGTTCTCGGTTTCTTCGAAAACTTGCCTTTTATGGTCTGTTGCATGATGGCTGAGGATGGCAGATCACAAACTCAAATTCTGCATTGCAATCTTCAATAAACAAGGCTGATAAAACATGAATCTTTCTCTCTCAGACTCCACCACTAACATAAATCTGAACTGAAGCTCTGTGCTCTTGATAAATAAGAGCGTAGTTTCTTTTTGTTTTGCATTTCCTCATTTCGTTCCGCATTCTTTTGTAAAACGTTTTGCATTCCCTTGAAATAAGTTTTGCTTTCATTCACAATATGTTTTTTACCTTCGCAATATGTTTTGCATACCCGCTCAACAGTCTGCGTACCCTTGCCATATATTTTGTATTTTTTCTTGCAATTCCTCACAATATTTGTCAGTTTTGCATTCTCAGACAATAGTTTATGTTCCGTCATTAATGAGTTTTGGATTCCCTCGCAATAGTGTTACATTTCCATTCAATTAGTTTGGGTTGCATTGCAACATCGATATATAAAACTTACCAGGTTTTTACTACAGTAACAATACTATTTGAAGTAAAACCATAGTAACCACAACATTTTGCATGCATTTACTACTGTAATTATAGTTAAACTATGGTTGTAGTAAAATACCATTGTTAGCTATGGTTACAATAGTATACCATAGCTAACAATGGTATGGTTACTACTCTAACCATAGCTAACAATGGTATGGTTACTACTCTAACCATAGCTAACAATGGTATGGTTACTACTGTAAACTTAGCTAACAATGGTATGGTTACTACTGTAACCATAGCTAACAATGGTATGGTTACAGTAGTAAAACCATGGTTAATTTAGATAAAGGACTTGGAGAGAACCCAACATTATTGCAAGGGAATGCTAAACAACATTGGAATGGCTTACTTGTAAGTTATCTATGCACATAAAGCTAGGACTGGAGAATTATTTTATCACTGAAAAAATTACACACATCACCTTCATTGCCAGAGCAGGGTTTATATACAAAATAAAGAAAATAAAAGAATATTAGAAATGCTTGCAACTTCAAAGATTAATTCAATCTTCAAGACAACCACAAACCCTCTGTCCCCTGTGGTAGTTACATATCATAGGAAGTTGACATATTAATCTTTGTTGCCAGTTTTTATAGAAGAGTGCTCCAGAACTCACAAAGCATACAGGAATAGAGAGATTTGTGCATTGTACACAATGGCTCCACATAATAGAAACTGCTGTTCCATGGTATCTCAGTGCTCAGATTCACAGAAATGAGAAAATAATCTGTTTTCAATGCTATTGTTAGCTGAATTTCAAATAGAGAAATAGAAGATTTTTTTTTGTTTTTTGGATTTAGGTAGACGTTTGGATTTAGAGTAGCTGTTATGCTGACTTTTCATATACAGGTAGCCTATAACCTTGAACATGAGTTATATCCTAACTGCCAAATATGTTTTGGGTCCATTGTATGTATATTATAATGAATATGATTTTTCATGGTTTATGAACGTATGAATTGTGCATGTGAAATTCATGTATTATATTCGTGTGTTTTGTTTTTTTTCTGTGTCAAGGTGATTTTACATATATTGTATTTTTCACTCATCTCAAGTTTTTCAATGTGGTCTCAATTTTTGCACCCCACAGAAGTCAGCAGTTTACTTACACCTTAGCCAAATGCATTTACACCTCTTTTTTTCACAATTCCTGGCATTTAATCGTAGAAAACATTCCCTGTCTTAAAGTCAGTTAGGATCACTACTTTAGTTTAAGAATGTGAAATGTCAGAATAACAGTATAGATAATTATTTATTTCAACTTGTATTTCTTTCATCACATTCCTAGTGGGTCAGATGTTTACATATACTTTGTTATTATTTGGTATCATTGACTTTCATGCTTTTGGGTAGCCTTCCACAAGCATCTCACAATAAGTTGCTGGAAATTTGCCCAGTCCTCCAGACAGAACTGGTGTAACTGAGTCAGGTTTGTAGGACTCCTTGCTCACACATGCTTTTTCAGTTCTGCCCACAAATTTTCTATCGGATTGAGGTCAGGGCTTTGTGATAGCCACTCCAATACCTTGACTTTGCTGTCCTTTAGCCATTTTTCCACAACTTTGTAAGTATGCTTGGGGTCATTGTCCATTTGGAAGACCCATTTGCGACCAAGCTTTAATATCCTGGCCGATGTCTTGAAATGTTGCTTCAATATATCCACATAATTTTCCTTCCACGTGATGCCATCTATTTTGTGAAGTGCAGCAGACCTCCTGCAGCAAAGCACCCCCACAACATCATGCTGCCACCGCCATGCTTCCCAGGTGGGATGGTGTTCTTTGGCTTGCAAGCCTCATCCTTTTTCCTCCAAACATAACAATGGTCATTAAAGCAAAACAGTTAAAAAAAAAAAATTCATCAGACCAGAAGACATTTCTCCAAAAAGTAAGATCTTTGTCCCCATTTGCACTTGCAAACTGTAGTCTGGCTTTTTTATGGCAGTTTTGGAGCAGTGGCTTCTTCCTTGCTGAGCAGCCTTTCATTTTATATCAATATAGGACCCGCTTTACTGTGGATATAGATACTTGTGTACCTGTTTCCTCAAGCAACTTCACAAGGTCCTTTGCTATTGTTCTGGGATAGATCTGCACTTTTCACACCAAACTACGTTCATCTCTCGGAGACTTCCTGAGTGGTATGAAGGCTGCATGGTCCCATGGTGTTTATTCTTGCATACTATTGTTTGTACCGATGAACGTGGTACCTTCAGGTGTTTGGAAATTTCTCCCAAGGATGAACCAGACTTGTGGAGGTCCACAATTTTTTTTCTGAGGTCTTGGCTGATTTTGTTTGATTTTCACATGATGTCAAGCAAAGAGACTCTGAGTTTGAAGGTAGGCCTTAAAGTACATCCACAGGTACAACTCCAATTCATTACACCTCCTATCAGAAGCTAATTGGCTAATTGCCTAAAGGCTTGACATAATTTTCCAAGCTGATCAAAGGCACAGTTAACATAGTGTATGTAAATGTTTGACCCAATGGAATTGTGATATAGTCAGTTAAAAGTGAAACAATCTGTCTGTAAACAAATGTTGGGAAAATGACTTGTGTCATGCACAAAGTAGATTTTGAAAGTAGACTTTCAAAAACTATAGTTTGCTAATATTAAATCTGTGGAGTGGTTAAATTAGTTTTAATGACTTCAACCTCAGTGTATGTAAACTTCTGAGATATATATATATATATATATATATGCCTACATAAACATTTACAGCTGAAACCTAACTCAACTTCAAAGAGTTCAGTTCCTCTGAAAAACATTTTCTGCAGCATTGCATCCTCATCAGATTTTATCAATGCACACCAATCCATACTGAGGCCAACAGACCAGGGTTAATATTTCAGTGTGTTCTTTAAGAACGGTACTTCAGATTATTTCACTGGCAAATCCACATACTAGTTATTCATAATTATGATGTTTCTTTGAAATTGATTAATTGTAAACTTTTTTTATTTTTCTCTTCTGTATTTAAAATTGTTCATAATCATAAATAATTCATTGTACAGCACATTGGTCAACGTTCTGTTGTTTTTAATTGTGCTTTATAAATAAATTATTGTTGGTGTTGTTTAAATATTAAAATTTTTACATCACATTTTAAAGCTGCCAAAGTTAAATTATTAATTAAAATGATAAATCTTACAATAAATGATCATAATTAAAATAAATTATGTCATTTTTTACTCACCCTCATACTGTTCCAAACCTGTATAGGCTACTTTTATTGTTTTTTTTTTTTTATTATTATTATTTTGGAGTCATTTGTGTATAGAATATATGAATATAAATATTCTATAAAAAAATATCCTTTTGTTGTTCCACAGAAAATAATAAAACCATAAATAATGCCAGAATATATATATATATTTTTTATGAAGTATTCCTTTAAAATTAGTACTATATGACTTTTACATCTGAAGCTCTCACAATGAAAAAATAAACTCTGATTAGTTCATCTCATCTCAAACTGACCTCTAATTGATGTTGCCATCCGAGTCCAGTGATGCTCTCAATATAGCCCCTGTGTGTGTCGAATATTTGATTATGCTCCGGTCTCCATGGCACTGTGGCCATTTGTGTGCTAATTAATTACCAGGCTTAAGAGCTTGTAGATAATTGGTATGTACACCACCATCAATTCCATTAAAAAGAGCAATTATCACCTTCCTTATGCAAATTATTGTTTCAGAGCCCCCACTCTCTCATCAAATTAAAAAGAGATACTGCGTTGCTCTAGATCACACTTTCAATATCACATTAATAGCAGGAAAATACAGGGAGTCACATAAATGCATGTGTGTGTGTGTGTGTTTGTGTGTGTCTGTCAAGTCTGTTGAATCTTTCAAAAGATCCATAAAAAGTACACTTAAAATCCCCCAAAATGTGCTCGTTATAGCTATGGTAAAAAGCTGTCCAAAGTCTCAATAACACAATACAAAGAGTTAATATGGTCATAATAAGTCAAACGCAAATGTTTGACTTAAGTATCATAAAAGTTCCCATGCACTATATTCCAAGTCTTCTGGAGCTACACAATAGCTTGGTGGAGCAGTTGGAAATTTAAGTTGTTATTAAACCTTCCCCTCTACCTAAGCTCTGCAATGGATGACACAGGTTAATATGGCACGTTAACACCATTTGACGCCAAATGTTTTAGTTCTCACTTGTCTTGTAAATAAACATTCTTGAACTCAATGGGACCACATTTGATTTGAAACAAGAGTATTTTCATTGAATAACGACTTAAATGTTGGTCTGTTTGTCAAACTAATCTATTGTATGTCTTCAGATGGCTTTGAATATAGCGAATGAGTACATTTCAAGAAGAACGAAAGTCATACGGGTTTGGAACTACATCAATGTGAGTAAATAATGACCCTGAAACTATCCCTTTAACTATCTCGGACCTTTGATGACACAGATTCCTGTACACACCTCACTGAGATGTGAAAAGTAGTTCATAGAGTGCTATCGCTGGAAAGTGAACGTCTTTGCCGCATGAGAACCCAACAGGGAAAGTGCAGAGATACTGATACACTCACTCAGCACAAAAACATGACTGACCATTGGCTTATACATACACATAGTTCTAAAACACATCATTTCTGGTTAGGACAAATTGTAAAGCAATTTTCTCTTTCATATATCTACTGCACTTCCTAAATAATGAGCATAATTAAGTAATTCTCTTTTTATGCCTATATTTACTCACTTATACTTGTATCATGAATGCCATGTGTTTATATTTTGTTTGTGTTTAAAAAGTAGCTAAGAGTAGACATAAAAGTGAGAGCGTGAAACAAGACAGATTTGAAGAAATATGTTTTTTATTCACTCACCAGAGTTGGGGTCCGAGTTGCCGTCAGCTTCGGTCCTCTTGTCCGGCGAGGCCTGCTCATAGAACTCATCCTGTGCCTGTACCAGAGGGAGAGGGTGTGAGATGAGTGGCCCACTGCCCACTGGCTCATGGTCACCCAGCCCACTATCACTGCAGCTCTCCTGTGAGCCATCCGGCAGATGAAACGTGACCCGCCGCTGTGACTACAAAACCAGACAGCAAAGAGATAGAGCATCATGTTAATGCCTGTCTCCTTACATCCGCAAAATAAACAAAACAATTTAAATAAATAAATAAAATGGTATTAAAATAAATTTTGTGTGTTTTTAAGGAAAACATATTTGTTTGATTTTAGAGGGCTTTACTGAACCAATAGGACTATTTAGATTTATTTGCCATAACTATTACTGAGCACAGCAAACACAAGTCACGTTTCACATTACAAAACATAAGTATGGCACGGTGTGCCACGGAGTCATGAGGCATAGTTTTGGATTCAGCGTAATGAACTGATGATATGATGTGTTAATAATCACTCTAAATGACTGTATTATGACATGCCAGTATGTTATGTGAGAAGATGAGCATCAGATATACATTTTTTTGTTTTTCGCTTGTAGCACCCTTTCACCTGAGCATTGTATTTAGATCTGCAAGTTTTATGTTTAAAAGGTGCCACCCCATCCATTCAACCACACACACTATGTCCACAACCCTACCCTTTAAAGACATGCCAGCTAACCCATTGTCAGCAAACCTGAAAATGCTAAATAGATTTACAGGCAAAGATTATTCTCTATAAATTTTCTGATTGTCTGAAAAAGGGTGTGCCACTTAACAGTGCCCGCCCACTTTTTCAGTTATCTTGAAAGTATGAAAACATCTCTGGGCTCGCTCTGCCCACGGCTCTTGTAGGCATTGTCGAAATACCCCTTCTGGGTTGGCACGGACTGGCAAGAACATCTTTTATAACATGCCAGGTGCTTACACTGGGCACAGAGGCTCAGAACAGTGTGAGATGTCCAGACATCATTTGATTTCACAATACAGCATGTGTTTACCATCCCCAATCTCTATGCATCTATTAAGGTGTCCATTGCTTTAAAGCCCACAACAATTCATGCATATTCCAACATGCTTGAGGAAAAAAAAAAGAAAAAAAAAATGCAATTACTGCAAAATGACTCTTGCTGCTTTTAAATAAAATAGCTCTGCATAGCTGATCTGTCACTTACTAATTTTGACCATACTCCAAGAAATTCTAATGACATTTTGCAAAGTCCAACGGCATGCTTTCCGCTAACCTTTCTGAGCGGCAAGTCGTCCTTTTTTACACCATCTCTGTCGACTTTCTTAGACGACTCGGCTGTAATTATTGGCAAAAGCAAAGGTCAGCCAATCTCAGTGCTATGCAAATGACCTCATTATATATTTTGGAGCATTTCAGAAAGCAAGTGACATTCAATTAGAGGTAAAAAAAAAAAAAAGAGGCGAACAGTAGCTGCAGCGCGGATTTGAATATGACAGTCTGAGCAATGAACCATTTAAACTGGACAAACCATAGTGAGGCCGTGTTCAGTAGAACTTCACTAACCTTCTCACCTTTGGACCAGTCACATAAAAAAATTGCTCATACATGACACTACGTTCTCATTTATTAAGTAGAAGATTTATTTTTAATAGTATTTTTTAGTGAGAAAAAAAAAACAAACAAAAAAAACAGCTATCACACCGATTGCAATTATGGTTCATTATGGAACCTGAAAATAAATGTTCATCGGATTCATTTTAAAAGTTGACGTGACAAAGCCTCGCTTATAAGTTTAAATATTACGACAACATTGTTTAATTTGAATACTTGGGCAGTTTGGAGAGAGAACTGAAGTTAGAATGATGTACTTTAGATTTTGCTAAATGGTGGTTTCTGGTACCGGAGTGGTGATGGTGTAGTGGTCTAAAGCACATAGCTGGTCATCTGGTAATCAGAAGGTCACTGGTTCAGAAGGTCACTTAACTCCAGGTTGCTCCGGGGGGATTGTCCCTGTAATAAGGGCTCTGTAAGTCACTTTGGATAAAAGCATCTGCCAAATGCATAAATGTAAATGTAAAATGTAAATGTTTCTAGGGTGTTCTGCCAGGTTGCTATGGTGTTGCTAAGTGGATACTGGGGTGCTCTGTCCAGTTGCAAAGCTGTTGCTTAGTGGTCACTAGGATGTTCTGATATGTGTTGTTGGGTGGTTGCTAGGCTGTTGCTAAGTGGTTACTAGGGCATATGGCCTGGTTGCTAGAATGTTGCTACATGGATGCTATGGTATTGTGCCTTGTTGCTAAGTGGTTGTTAGTGTGTTCTGCCTGCCCTTATAAAAAATATAAACTAACCGCAAATTTGCAGCTCGCTATTTTCACATGCAAATGAGCTTGTGATTTCACTCAAATATTTGCCAGTGTGAAATAAACCCAATTACAAAAAAAAAAAAAAACTAATTTAATTTACATATCTTACACTGCGTGCGTGTGTCTGTATATTTAATGTTTGTACAAACTCCATGCCTCACAATGTCTCACAATGCCTTATTTTATGTGGCAAATATCCAATTTGATATACTGCCCAGTACCAGTTTCACATTACTACAATCTATTTCAGACACAAACAACCGTTTTGAAATAGATATCTGTGATAGGCCTGTAATGATTCAACCACAAGTCTTTTTTAGTATTATATACATATGTGTTTGGGTTCTACTAAAACTGCACAGAATTTTTGTTTCTCATCTATGAAATACAATATCATACAGTAGCTATCAAAGCGATATTGTGTGTAGATTACCTTACACATTGAAATACTACCCCTCTAAACTGAGAGATGTCCCTGTGATCGCACTTCAGTTCTGTTATAAATGCTAAAAAGCAGGTGTAGGCCTTACAACATAAATATATTCAGTGATAATAACTCCTGCCATGCCTCTCAGTGCTACAAATATCTATGAATGCAAGTGTGTATTTATCTACATGTGCATGGAAGAGTCTAAAATTACACTCGCTGGATGCCAAATGTGAATGAAAGATAGCTTACAATTGATGTGATACAAATCAAACATCTGCTTCACTGTAATAAATAAATACATATATGAATAAAATAAAAAATCAGTATAATCAATATTTTTGTCTCATTTCCCAATAATAATAAAAAAAAGAAATTGAAACATCCTCAAACAAGATCTTTGAATCAAAATTGTTCAGATTTTCAGAAAATATACTTAATATTATATATGATAATATACTATACATATATATTTATTCTTACACTATTGACATTTTTTAAATTATAAATGTAGCAAAATGTGGTTAAGTTTACGTATGATTGTAATGTATTATGTTTAAAAGGTGTTTAGGTATATTACTGAAAAACAAGACTAGAAATGACATTGCATCTTCACATTTTAGGTGCAGTTGAACAAAGAGATGAAAAAGTGTAGCTCGTGTATGATCCTGCAAGCAAGGGGACACTAACGCACAGGCTTACAGGCTGAAGCTCAGGGGCCTACAACTCCCATGAGAGCTTTCAGTGGGAAACTAATTTGTTGACATGGTGAGAGAGAGCAAACTTTTAAAGTCATCCTTGTAGTGCTTGTTCAATGCACAGCCTCAACAAATTGATCGGGGCCTCAGCGAGCCCATGGGCCAAGAGGTACCTTAAAGCGCCCCTGGTTGCAAGTGTCACTATGACAGTTGCCATTTGTCACTAATATACAAAAAAAAAAAAAAAAAGTTATAATAATTCAATTTCATAGGTAAAAAACATTACAGTTTCAAGACCTGTAAGAAATATTTAACATTGGCAGGTGTGGCAAATGTTAATTTGATATGTGTGTATGTGTGTGTGTGTGTGTGTGTGTGTGTGTGTGTTTATTTGGGTGTTTGCCCTGCTGTATTAGCATAAGACCAGTTTAAACCTTTCGCCACTGCCAATTTACACGCAATCATGGCTTGTCATGCTTGTCAGCCCATATTAGCGGCATGCTTTTATATCACAAACATACTGGTGATGACACTGATGCTAACCAAACATATTTGCTTTTAGCGAAGTTATTTACCCTCATCAAAGTACACAGAATCAGTGTCAAAGAAGTTTGCTGCTCAAAGACGCAACTCGATTGAGACACGGACACGATTCCCTCGCTCAGGGCTAAGAAGAAAAAGAAAAGAAAGAAATATAATCCTCTAAACCATTTTTTTTTTCTTATTGAGATCTTTGGCTGCAAGTAAATAGGCAATTACACCATGCATAAACAAATCTGTGAACATGCAGATCTTTAATGAATTACATTTCCTACATTTCAGGCTTGTGTCAGTTTTTCTAAGGAGCAATTTCAGGGCTAGCTTATGAGCAATACAAATCCAACAGAGTAGTGCTTAGTGGATTTGCATTAAGTCTGGGTTTAACCTAGCCTCCTGCTCGGTGAAAGTCATCGCTGTCTGAGGACTGTTATCATGGTTTAGCGGCAGATCAGGTCTCTGTGTAGAGATTAACGCAAGAGTTTGCTGGAAGTCACAAGACTTCGGAACATCTCGCTTAATTCATTCAAAGGCACAACAAATCTGGCTAGAGTTAATTCATTTTGCTTTTTTATTTTATTTATTTTAAGTTATTTAAGTCATGCAAATGCCTTCTAGATTTAAATGGCATCTAAATTATTTTTCAAAGTTTAATGTTACTAACCAGGTACAGTTTGGCAAATCCAGTTATTAGTTGTTTTCCTCCAAAGAATGAATTGCATCAAACCGGTACTGTGTAGATATCACTGATCAATTCAGCCAGATAAACAAAACAAAACAAAAAGCACATAAAGGCACCACAAAATTAATCCATAAGACTCCAGTGGGTAAATCAATGCATTCAGAAGTGAAATGATAGGTATGGGTGAGAAACAGATCAATATTTAATTGATATTGATCTATCTCCTATCTCCACCCATCTCCACCTTTTACCATTCCTGACCAGTATGTGGCGATGTGCACCAAGAATGTGAATCGTCAAAAAACAAGAACAATATGGAGGTGATAATGATGATTTATAGTAAAAAAAAACTTAAACTTAAATATCTGTGTTTCACAACAACATCATATTACTTCTGAAAACATGGATTTAACCACTGGATTTCTATGGATTACTTTTATGCTGCCTTTATGTGCTTTTTAAGCTTCAAAGATTTGGTCACCATTCATTTGCATTTTATGGACCTACCGAGCTGAGAAATTGATCTAAAAAGCTTCATTTGTGTTCTGCAGAGAAAGAAATCATACACATCTGGGATAGTATGAAGGTGAGTAAATGAGATCATTTCCATTTTTGGGTAAACTATTCCTTTTAGGTGAGTCATCAAATTAGTTGTGTTAAAATGTTAAGTATAACCACCTTATGAAATTCTATCAGTGCAAAGCTTTCAACCCTTTTAACACAATTCAAAGTAATTCCACACAAGAGACATTTTCTTTTACACAGCACGAGTTGTAGGGTAATTGTCCGATTATTTTTTTCACCTCCTTCTGATCAGAAATAATCAGCTGTGATCATCTGCTTTTTTTTTAAATTTGCAGATATCCAAGAGTGCTGATAATTGCTTTTTATCAGCCAATACCGATGAGACCCAAAGTTTCTTAAAAAAATATTGACTACATTGAAGAGAATGAATCTGCTGTAGTTCAGTAGTTATTTTGTGTAAGTGTACATTTCTCTGCCTGTATGCTCTGCTTGTGTATTTCGATGCCACATGTGTGAGAAGCAATATTCTGCTGTTCCTGTCTGGATCCATGGGACGATTCATTGGCAAGCACACCTCTCATTTTCTCTATCTACTTCTCTCACTCCCATGGGGTGGAGATGCTAACAACTCCCTCGATTTTCACCATTCACTGAGAAAGCATTCTGACAGAAGACCGCGCTCCTCAACACTTGTAAACAACCTTATAGGCTTGTCCTAACCAGGCACAATGAAAAAAGTTTCCAGCTAAAAAACATTGTCTGTCCAAACGGTAAGCGAAAATGTTGCTTGACACAGCACAATAGCAGCCAATCATAAGATATTTGAGGGTTTTTTTGCAGCTTGTTAGAGTGTTATTTTGGAACAATGAGATTTTTCTGTGGGGGCAGGCTACCCTGCAAACAACCAGCAAAATTGTTCTGTTGCTGGGCGTGACCTAGATTAAAGTTGAGGTGTGCCATTTCTGTGCAAATTTCTACTTTTCATGGGGAATCAACTAATGAATCAAAGATTCAGGGAAAGCAACCTATGTACTGTATCAGTGATTCAGGGGAATCAACCTACAAATCAAAGACTCACGGCACCTACCTACAAATCAAAGATTCATGAGAATAAAACATATGAAACAACGATTCCAGGCCAATTAACCAACAAATCAACAATTTGGCGAAATTAACCTACAAATCAATGGTTCAAGGGAATCAGCCTAAAAATCACAGATTCGGGGGAATCAACAAATTAATCAGTGATTCAGGGGAATCAACCTACGAATCAACGATTCAGGCAAATCAACCAATGAATCAGCAATTCAGAAGAATCAACCTAGAAATCAGTGATTAAGGAGAATCAACCTACTAATCACATTGTAGTGGAATCAAACAATAAATCAAGGATGCAGGCGAATTAACCTATGAATCAAAGATTCAGGGAATCAACCTACGAAAGAACTAGTTAGGGAAATCAACCTACGAACGAACAATTCAGGTGTCGTAATAAAACGAGAAATGTGTATTACTGTTAATCCAACAGAAAATCACTCATACACGGTGAATAAATATACTTGCACAATGACTCACACTGGTTGTCAAGTACACACTCGCATATGAGAAAAAAGGCCAATTATTGTGAAAATTGTGGTTCTGGTCAAAGCGTGGTTATTTTCATAGCAGCTTTGGTGCGCTTTTCATTAGCAGGTAGTTGCTTAGATTGCTCAGGCAGATTGAGAGAGAGGCAGAGAGAGAATATCTACCATCTCATTGCATCCTCCAAGCTCACATACTTGAGAAAAGAATCCAATCCAGCAACACTTCACCACCTGCTGAAAGAATCTCAGAGCACAGCCCTTGTGTTTGCAGCTTTCAGAATTGTCGACCTCAACACAACAACATAAGTGTGTGAAAATACAAGCATTCGACACAGCTCCACAGCAACAGTGTGTTCCTCAGCTTCCCTTGTCTCAGAAATATTTTTCAAGTTTTAAGGATAAATCCAACAAAGTATAGTGAGGTTTATGCAAGAATAAATACATAAATATGTTATAAAAAAAGTGTCATTTTTGTTCAAGCACTATTGTTAAGGCCACATCCACACTAATAATGTTTCGGCAGAAAACATTCCATTTCCAAACATCATCATTTTCCAAAGAATGCTAGAGAATGTGGATGAGAGGTGTAATCGTTCCAAAATCAATGTGTTTTTCAACCAAACCATTAGTGTGGACAAAGCCTGACTTAATAGTTATAATTATTTCTTAAAAGTACAAGAAGACTTGTTAATGGAAGGGAGTGTAATCAGAAGTGCAAAAAGAATAGTTAAAATCTCAAATCAGAGCACAAATCGTTTCAGTTTCCACAGAATGTTGTTCCAGTGTGGATGATAGACATGTGACATGAAAAAGGTATATTTTTATAGTAACAATCATTCTATGAGACAAGGTTGCAAAATTCTATAATTGTGGATGTGGAAAACAATTTTTTTGCATACTTGCATCTGATTGGCCGCTCTGAATCTGACAGGATCAATCACAGCACAGCAGCAACCGGAACCGGATTTTCAGTTTATCTTTTAATGAAACATTTAAAAGCTACATATTAAAAGCATGAAGCTACAAAAGGTTTACACTGTTTAAAATGATGCACCTCTAGCCAAAGCCCATGAGGATGCCATGCTCATCAAAGAATGGGCTCAAATACACGAAGGCGAAGGTAAACAGTGCACTTCGTAAGCACTCAAATTTGCGTCAATAAGCCAATGAGATAGTCTTTGCTTGGACACTGAAAAACTTCTCTGACTCACTCTACTGGCTAGTTATGGTCAACATGAACTCGCAGCACCCGAACTGGGCAGAAAAGGAGGAGAAAAAGGCTGAAAAATAATGGTCTGTGAATGAAATGACACAGAAATAACCTTGGTCAAATAGCACAAACGAGGTCTTAACACAACCTTTGAACATCCTGGCGCAAATCCATACGCAAGGGATTGAATGTCAGGGCATGCAAATCACTCAATTTGTAGGAGGCACAAAATCCGTTGTCTATCAACCTTGCAAACATACGCATCGCCTTGACCATCTCGTTCCTCAGTGCAAGTCATTGGTGGAAATCGGGGGCAAAGTCCGAACGGTGCCGGTGAACTAAAAGGCATTCCTTAACATGATGCGCTTGGTTGGACTGCAAAACCAGTGTAGATCGAACAGCTGTCTGAAAAGAGCGACATCCATGCCGCCATCGAAAAATCAAGCAAAGCTAGCAGTGTGTGTCTCTTCTCTTGCCAGAGAAGAGTTAATAAAGTCAATTATTTCTGTGAAAGCGAATAAAAGGCTTTTTGTAATGCCTCTAGTGTTAATTTCACCAGTTTAATGTTTTTTTTTTTTTGGCACCATTCTGAGTAAATTCTAGAGACTGTTGTGCATGAAAATCCCAGGAGATCAGCAGTTACAGAAATACTCAAACCCAGCACGTCTGGCACCAACAATCATGTCATGGTCCAAATCACTGAGATTACATTTTTACCCATTCTGATGGTTGATGTGAACATTAACTGAAGCTCCTGACCCATATCTGCTTGATTGTATGCATCGCACTGCTGCCACACAATTGGTTGATTAGATAATCGCATGGATGATTGTTGGTGCCAGACAGGCTGGTTTGAGTATTTATGTAACTGCTGATCTCCTGGGATTTTTACACATAACAGTCTCTAGAATTTAATCAGAATGGTGCAAAAAGAATACAAATTTTAAAACGCGGTCGGCGGCCGTTCCTCCACTTCCAGGCAGCCGGGTTCCTCTGTCCCCCGGCGGATGGCAGCGGCTCCTCCTTTGGGGTGGATAGTAGCGCAGAGAAATCCACTAGGGTGCATCCCTCCTCCTTCCCGGGTTTCGGCACCAGTGTAGATAGATTAATGGAAGGAGGAGGCGAGAACTGGCTTGACAATATACTGTTCAGTACAATTGTTGTGAGAAGAATAGCATCTCCGAATCGGTTGGCGTCGTTTTGGCGGCATGGGGGGAACCTACACAATATTAGACAGGTGGTTTTAATGTTGTGGTGGATTGGTGTGTGTATATATATATATATATATATATATATATACATACACTGTATATAATTATTTATTTGTGTGTGTAGGAGGCTGACTATCTGTTTCTGGATGCTTCTTTGTGTCTGGTGTGTGTATGTGTTGAATTTTGTGAGATTTCTGTGGAAAAATATTAACTTAAACACTTCTGCAAGAATAACGCTTGGCAACAGTGTTGCAGAAATACTATATAGAGTAAAAACACACACACACACAGTCTAACTTTTCAAAAGTATCATTGTTGCTTAAGCTCTACCAAGCAAGATATATGTATATTGATTTCTTTAGGGGTTTTTTATGGAGTGAAAGAGAGTGCCAAGACATTTGATAGAGTCCGGCTGCCGTCATTGTAAAAGGCTGCCTGCTCTCTATTGGTGATGTTGTGGTACTGCAGCTCTGCCACAGTCCCAAACATGAGAACAGACACTCTTTTCAGTGTCACTTTTTTATCTACATTTTCTCATCCATATATATATATATATATATGGGTGTATATATATATATACACCTCTATATAAATAATAATAATAAAAACAGTTGATGGTGACTCATTTTAAAACTTCAAAAAAAAGAAAGAAAAAAAAACATCTGCTGTTGTAAGTAAATCAGCGATCTTGACATTATTTTTTTTATATTTTCTTTTTTTATAAAAGAAAAAGCATATGGGTTTTGGTACAAAATAAGGCTGTGAAACTGAAGAAACTGTACTGCAGTTACAATAAGGCACTTACAATGAAACTCAATGGGGCCAGTTCATTTTCAGCATTAACTTTGTTGCCATGATGATACAACAGTGATAAACCTTGTAAGCCATTTTATCACACTAAAACCATGTATAAAATATATTGTATAGCACTAAAATCATGTTAACCTTTCATGTATAATCATAATCATTGTAGTGACTTTCTCAAGGAGGACAGGAAAACAGGGGGTCTGGCACAAGGTAAGCCTTTTTAATTGTTTTTTTATAATGTGCACACACACACACGTAAGCACAGAAACGCTGGGTTGCTGTACGTCCCTTTCCCTCTGCTCTGTGGCTGCTGGCTTTTATCCGCTCTCCTCACGCTACTGCAATTAGAGACAGGTGTTAGACATAATTTAGCTCAGGTGTGAGCGCCCTTACCGCTTTTCTCTCCCGGACGGGCGCTTGACCACGCCCCCGCTGCCACAATCATGTATAATGTTTACGTCTTGTGGCTAACTTTGTGTATTTTGGTGTTTATGGCCGCATTCACTTCCATTTTAAATGCCTCACTCTAACTGCAATTTTAGGTAAAATATTGATTGTGGTAATCAACATTATGCTACAAATGCTCTCAATTGAGCTGATCTTGTATCGAACCCAAAAAATTTCTTAAATTAGGGGGCTTTTACACTAGCACTTTTGGTGCGCACCCCGGTTCGAATGACGTCAGAGTTCGGTTCGTTTGGATGATGTGAACGCTGTCTTCCGAACTCGGGTGCGCACCCGCGAACCGTACTCGGGTCTGCTTAAAAAGGTGGTCTGGGGTAGGGTTCATGTGAACTCCAGTACGGTTCGCTGCTGATATGAACGCAATCGAACCAAACCGCGGAAGTGAACCGCTATTGATGACGTATAATGTGGTCCTCAGTCTCACACACGTCACTTTCAAAATGAGCGGAAAGGGTTTACTTTCGTGCATGTGTGTGTGTGTATACACTTACCTTGACGAAAAGCGGGATTGACGCACACGCACTGCAAGCAGAGAGATGATTTCTGCTTGCCTTCGCAAAAATTGTCTTCGGCGGACAGCCCGCTGTCTTTTGAACGATTTCAGTATTTTTGCGGCAGACAGACGCAAGTGTGTTTCTGTATCTTGATGTTGAAAACAAAACCAAAGGTTA
Organism: Xyrauchen texanus; assembly: GCF_025860055.1. Classification (NCBI taxonomy): domain Eukaryota; kingdom Metazoa; phylum Chordata; class Actinopteri; order Cypriniformes; family Catostomidae; genus Xyrauchen; species Xyrauchen texanus. The sequence goes on along the minus strand of NC_068288.1, from coordinate 6,265,829 downwards.
AAGAAAAGAAGAACAAATGTGAACCGAGCAAGTCTATTCATTGAATTTTGGCGCTTTTCATTTCGCGGTTATCAAGCAACACGATTACGCACCAGCTGCAGCTTGATGACGCAAGCGTACCGCGGTTCGGATACAAATATATAATGTGAACACAGTCCATCGGGGGCAGGGGGGAGGGGGGAGCAATCGAACTCGGGTTCGGAACAGGCAATCGAACCAAGTGTGAAAGCCCCCTTAAACAAATGGAATGAGATGCACATATACACATGCACTGGACACACATTCATGAATTGGGAGGGTTAAAATGGCAGCTTAAAAGAGGGACTTTTTTTTCAGTGTCCCAGAAACTCACCCTCCAAGCCTAAAAGTCTGTTCAAGCATGAAGAAAAAAAGGGGGTGAATAAAAAATGCACAAGTGATCGCATTGTTAAATTCTACGTGTGTTGATCGGAACACTTTTGGATCTGAAGCTCTAGTATCGATTGATGTAAAGACTCATCCTGGCTGAAAGAGCCTGTTGGAAATGTCTCTGTTTCTTATTTTGCTTGGGGTCAGATGTGTCTGTGTTAAAGAGAGAGAGTATATTTTTTAAACATTTCTGACATCATTCAGCTGCTTGGTGGAAGAATTAAAAAAAAAAAATGTGAATGTGGGTAAGATATGTACAGCATGAGTAAATGTTTAGGTTTGGTTCCCAGAGAACACATGTACCCCCTCCCAAAAATAAAATAAATAAATACAATTAATTTATACTTTAAATCCTGTACTGTACTCTACATCTGGCAAATGTGTCAAAGATTAAAAAAATTATAATTTTAGTTAAAAATTGAATAAGTTGTGATCCCTTTGGGCTAATTGTATGTAACCACATTCTAAAAAGATAAATATATTTTCTTTTCTTTGCCAACAGTGTCTCTTTATCTTTGTTCTCAAACACTCTCTTTCTGTCTGGCAGTGAGCCCAGATGTGCCCGTCCGGTGCTGAGTGTCAGCAAGTTAGCCAGGCAGTCCTCCACACTGCAATGTAAAGCGTTCCTCTGAAACCCTTCTGATCTGCCTCAAAGCATTAGCTACACGCTAACAGCTCCTCATCCAGCCAGAGAGACTGTGTGCTTTACTGACTGAGCCATTGTGTGTGTGTTGTGTGTGTGTGTGTGTGTGTGTGCTCTGTAAGGAGTGACTGAAACATCTTGGCTCTTTCTCTAACCAAGCAGCAAAGAAAAGTAGAGTTTGAAGTTGCTAGAGCATCATTCCAGTGTGTAGACCATGTTGCATCTATGCATAAAAATATTTTTTTGTAGTGTAAAATACACATCTGACATCCTGTTTCATATGCATGTATACAAATTGCCTCAGTTATGTATGTAACTTTGGTTCCCTGAGGGGAACGAAACACTGTGTTTGATAACTATGGGACACAGTCCGAGTGTCACATGGTCTAAAGCCCTTATACAATCATGACAATTTATTGTCTCCTAGCGAACAACATCATGGGCTCCATAAAGGTCCTCACTTTCGAGCCATCGAGTCAGATTTTCTGCAAAAGGCATGGAACTTTTCAGCTGCTAGAGAGTATGGCCAGCTACGCAGTGTCTCGTTCCCCTCAGGGAACCAAGGTTACATAAATAACTGAGACATTCACTTTTTTTTGGAACTTGAGCTGTGTCTTATCACTATGGGAACAAAATACATTCATGCCATGCGAACAGTATCTGCCAACTGTCCAGCAGTCTAAAGTAACAAATTGCAAATACTCACATTACTGTAATTAAGTTTTTTCCCCAGGAATTGTACTTTAAGTACATTTTGTTATACTTTTACTTGAGTACATTTTAAGTGCACTATTTTCCCACTGTCTGTGTTAACTACTTCCCCGTCCTAAATTTAAAATTTTTAACTGTCAAAATTATTGGCTAGGGAGAGACTTGTGACTCCCGTCAATTCAAATCACATGTAAAAAAAAACTTGAATGGCAGCTGTAGATCTGGTGCCAACTGTTATGGATGTGGAGGATGCCTCTAGCACAGTTCAACACCTGAACATCACGGCCACACCTAAAAGGGCTTTTTGTAGTGAAAAAGGCCAATTACTTGATCGTGTCATGTGAGTTTAACTTGCTCAAGCCAGATATCAGCATTAATCCTGCCTCTAATTTGAAGAAACCTATTGAGGTAAATTTCATGTTTCTGCTTCCTATTTTCTGTATCTAAAAGGTAGCCTGTAATTTAACTATTTATCACTGAGATTATTGGGTTGATATGAGAATTAAGGCAATGTTATCAATAGGTCTGGGCGATAAAACAATCTTGATGTTTATCTGAAAAGAGAGAGAGAGAGAAAGAGAGAGAGAGATGTCCGCGATATTGATGATAAACTTTTGAGTAATTTTCTATGCTTAGCCTATGTTCTACATCTAGACCAGGGTTGTTCATTACAGCAATCACGATAGCAAGACAACCACTGGTTGGTTGGTCTAGATAAAATATAAAAGATTGACTTTTTATTTCCTAACGTCTGTTGCTGCGTGCTGTTTGATTGACAGGCGGCTAATGTTTGTGCGCTAGTGCAGGTACTCACCTAAATGGTCAAATACACTTTATAATTCCGCCAATGCTCGTCTTGGTGAGGCATTAATGTAAACGCAGTAGGTTTGGTCTAAAGTGAAGGTATATAGTGGGACAAAAACCCAGTTTACAACAAAATGTTGGACTTGAAGTGTACATGTAACCGAATAGAGCACTGTCTAGTAGGCTATGTCATCTAGGCTCCAGGCCCAGATGGCATCTCACCAGCGTGCCTTCGTTCCTGTGCTAACCAACTGGCCCCCATCTTCACTCAGATCTTCAATAGATCACTGCAGCAGTGTGAAGTCCCATGCTGCTTCAAACGCTCCGTTATTATCCCCATCCCTAAGAAACCTAAAATCACAGGACTTAATGACTACAGACCTGTCGCCCTGACATCTGTGGTCATGAAGTCATTTGAGAGACTGGTGTTGGCCCACCTGAAGGACATCACTGCACCCTTTCTGGACCCACTTCAATTTGCTTATCGAGCAAACAGGTGTGTGGATGATGCAGTCAACATGGGTTTGCATCACGTCCTGCAACATCTGGACAGACCAGGGACATACGTAAGGATCCTTTTTGTGGACTTCAGCTCGGCTTTCAACACAATCATACCAGATATACTCCAGACAAAGTTAAACCAACTCCCTGTTCCCACCTCTACCTGTCAGTGGATTACCAGCTTTCTGACGGACAGGCAACAGCTTGTGAGGCAGGGAAAATTAACTTCCACCACCTGTACCATCAGCACTGGTGCCCCCCAGGGATGTGTGCTCTCCCCACTACTCTTCTCCCTGTACACCAATGACTGCACCACCAAGGACCCCTCTGTCAAGCTCCTGATGTTTGCAGATGACACCACTGTCATCGGCCTTATCCGAGATGATGATGAGTCTGCATATAGAAAGGAGGTTGAACGGCTGGCTTTCTGGTGCAGTCAAAACAACCTGGAGCTGAACATGCTCAAAACAGTGTAGATGATTGTGGACTTTAGGAGGAACACCCCATCATTGTCCCCCCTCACCATTCTAAACAGCACTGTGGCAGCAGTGGAGTCATTCAGGTTCCTGGGCACTACCATCTCACAGGAACTGAAGTGGGAGATACACATCGACTAAGGAAGTTCAACCTGCCACCAGTGCTGCTGAAACAGTTCTACTCAGCAGTCATTGAGTCTGTCCTCTGCACTTCAATAACTGTCTGGTTTGGTGCAGCTACGAAATCAGACATCAGAAGACTACAAAGGACAGTTCGGTCTGCTGAGAGGATTATTGGTTGCCCCCTGCCCCACCTTCAAGAATTATACACTTCCAGAGTGAGGAAAAAGGCTGGTAAAATCACTCTGGACACCACTCACCCTGCCCACTACCTTTTTGAACTGTTGCCTTCTGGCCGGCGCTTCAGAGCTCTGAACACCAGAACCGTCAGACACAGGAACAGTTTTTTCCCTCAGGCAATCCATCTAATGAACAATTAAATTGCCCCATTGAGCAATAATGATGTGCAATACACAGTTTAATTTTTATTTATATTATCCAACATATCCACTTCTGCCATTACTTACATTGCTCTGTACATAATATACTGTTTTTTGTTCTTTATATACAGATTGTATTAGATTTGCACTACGTGTGTGTATGTGGGTGTGTATGAAGGTGAGTGTATGTACGTATATGTATAATTATTTATATTGTGTTCTTTTTTGTTTTTAATTACCTATGTCTTGCTGCTGATTTTGGTATTGTTTGTATTGTTGTAGACTGGAAGCTCCTGTCACCAAGAAAAATTCCTTGTATGTGTAAGCATACTTGGCAATAAAGCTGATTCTGATTCTGATTCTGGTTCTGATATTAATCAAACAACAATAACAAGGAAATGAGAAAACCACTCACTACTTTTGGCTGAATAACTCGAATAGCTTTAAAAGTATTACTATAATTGAATAAAACAGTGATATTTTTAATAATACTTTTAGTTTATATATATATATATATATATATATATATATATATATATATATATATATATATATATATATTATAGCTGTCAATCGATTCATTTTAATCAAATTAATTAAATGGTGTCCCGATTAATTAATCGCAATTAATCGCATATACAAATATTTGCTGAGAAAGCCCATCATATAACAATAACTCAATATATAATGATTATACATATTTATATCAATATATAATTATACATAGTTATCTTTAAATATGTAAAAATGATATATATATACATATTCATATAATTAAAATGCATTACATTCTTGTAGCAGAAGAGTTAATCATTGATAAGGCCATACAAAAAGCAACTTTAGAATACAATGTATTGTTTACTACCATATCATTGATACAGTTCACAGCAATCCATTTCACAAGGGAATTTGTCAATCAGTTGGAGATTTATTATGAGGGCTTGTTTAAGGGCCCGTCAATTTACACCTACGTTAGATGTCTCGGGTTTGTTGCGTCATAAACATAAAATGTTTAGGTCACTGTGTCAAGTTAAATGTAGTTTAATACTCAATCTTTAAACACATCTTGAGATCCCTTAGATCTCATTTGCGCTCCTTCGATTGTTTTGAATGCAAGAACGTAACGCATGTTTGTGTAGTTCTGCCTACTGAAGTGTTTTCTTCACTGTATAAACTGCACGTTGCTCATACAGCTGAAATTTCACTTACTGCCCCTCTGGAGTAAACAGGTGGTACTACAAGCTTGGATTTCTCAGGAATAAATTTTTTTAACGCATTATTTTTTGTAAAATTATTTGCACTGAATTAACGCGTTAAATCGACAACCCATATTAGGGTTGTCAACGTTAATGCGTTAACGCATGCGAATAATACTTTTTTTTATGTGTTATTATTTTTTTAACGCAAATTAATAATTTTATCAAGTTTGACCTCACTTGTTGCACAGATGCACACTGTTTGAAGTAATTATCTTATACCAAGAATGAAGAGACCGTTCACTCCATCTCTTCACAGACGTTATGTCATTCTGTTTCTAAAATAGGCCTAGTTATTGTTGCATTAATTTGAGTTGATGTTACAATATATATATATATATATATATATATATATATATATATATATATATAATACCAATGATAAAATCATTTATAATCATGCTTAGCTTAATAAAAAAATGTTTTATGCCTGATAGAAAAGTATCAACATTTGCAGAGCAATACTTCAGGCAGAACAATCCACCAGTCACAAACTCAGAAAATTGTTCATCATGCATTAGAATGAGAACACACTCATTCCCCATGTGCTACTTAAAGAAATAGTTCACTCAAAAATGAAAATTCTCTCATCATTTACTTACCCTTATGCCATCCCAGATGTGTATGACTTTCTTCTGCAGAGCACAAATTAAGATTTATAGAAGAATATTTCAGCTCTGTAGTTTCATCCAATACAAGTGAATGGATGCAAAAATGTTGATGCTCCAAAAAGCACACAAAGGAAGCATAAATGTAATCCATATGACTACAGTGGTTAAATCTATTTCTTCTGAAGTGATATGATAGGTGTGGGTGAGAAACAGATAAATATTTAAGTACATTTTTGCTAGAAATTCTTCTCCCTCCCCAGTAGATGGCGATATGCATGAAGAATGTGAAACACCAAAAACAAAATAAGAAGTGAAAGTTAAAGTGGAGATTGACTGAGCAGGGAGGATCATTTATAGTAAAACAATTACTAAAAGATTGATCTGTTTCTCACCAACTCCTATCATATCTCTTCTGAAGGCATGGATTTAACCACTGGAGTCACATGAATTAGGCTACATTTATGCAAATTTATGTGATTTTTGGCACCCATTCACTTGCATTGTATTGACCAAAAGAGCTGAGAAAAATCTTAGTTTGTGTTCTGCAGATGAAAGAAAGTCATACACATCTGGGATGGCATAAAGGTGACTAAATAATTAGAGAATTACATTTTTTGTGTGAATTATTCCTTTAAAGCCCGATGTGGCCTCTGTACCAAAAAATGCTCTACCGCCTCTATTGTGCGTGACATGACGCACCAAGTGACCCTGTTTATTTTAATTGTTTGCATTCCTTGCATTGTTTTGAACATGTTTTATATGCAACAATAACTCTCTCAGTCGGCATTAAGGGAAATGTAGACCCTACACATAAAATTATTTTCATGTAATTGTTTCATACAGTATGATATTGAAAAAAACTTTTTCTTCTTTTCATTTCTGTAATCATGTCGCACTTTTATTTATTTAAAAAAAAAATCAGATTCATGTAGTGTTTACAGTATCATAGATAAGTGATGCATTTTAAAAGTTGTCAATCACAAACACCTATAAAATACCTATATGTTTTATTCTTTCTGACAAACAGCCATAAAAGGGAATGTAAATTAAGTACAGTATGTGTGCTACATTTTTAAATAGCAGCATTGAGTTTTTATTATAAGGGGGCATAGCATTCACAACTCAGCACTCAATACTCACTACTCATGAGTACTTTTAATACTCATTTACTCTTACTCGAATAGTTTTTAGGACAGGTACTTTTACTCTACTCAAACAAAACATGTTAAGAAGTAACAATACTTTTACCTGAGTATTATTTTTCAGTAGTCTGTCCACCCCTGCAACTGTCTCAGCCCGTGTGGCAAGCAATGCTGCACAAGCGAGATAAAGCATCTGAATAAAATAATTATGAATTTATTCCTGTTCCAACAGAGAGAACCTGGGAAGCAGGAGTCAAACCCTTGTTCAGATTATAAAATCTAACAAATGTATGTTGAGAGGAATACCCTGCCACCATACAAATGTCCTTCAAGGAAGCACTTCTATCCAAAGCCCATGAGGATGCCATGCTCCTTGTAGAATGTGCTCAAATACATGAAGGCGAAGGTAAACAGTAAGCTTCATAAGCACTCAAAATTGCATCAATAAGCCGTTGAGACAGTCTTTGCTTCGACACCAAAACACTTCTGTTGTGACCACCTAAGCACAAACCACTTCTCTGACTTACGCCACTGGCTTAAGCGTCCGAACTGGGCAAAGCATATGTAACCTTTCATGCTCCACTAACTCAAATGGGGGAGGAGAGAGAGCCTGAAAAATAATGTTCTGTGAGCAAAATTACGTAGAAATAACCTTGGGAAAATAGCCCAAACGAGGTCTAAACACAACCTTCGAACACCCTGGTGCAAAATACATACACAAGGCATGCATTGACAGATAGGGCATGCAAATCACTGACTCAATTCATAGGAGGAGGCACAAAATCCGTTGTCTATCACCCTTTTAAACAAAAGTATGGCCTTGACCAACTCGTTCCCTAGCATGAGCCGTGAGTGTGAAATCGGGGGCAAATCCAAACAGTGCCGGTGAACTAAAAGGCATTCCTTAACATGATGCGCTGGGTTGGACTGCAAAACCATCATGTGTAGATCCAACAGCTGTCTGAAAAGACTGATATACAATCCGCCATCGAAAAATTGAGCCAAGATAGCAGTGTGTGTGTCTCTTCTCTTGCCAGAACACCCATGAACCATGAAACTGGCGGGGGGGGGAAACGAGTTAAAATAATATCTCCTGATAGAATCCCGAATAATGATGGCACTGACTAAGTACCCTGTCCATCGGTTCACTATCGCATGAGACCTACAGAGCTACAGAGATATTTTTCAAAAAATCTTTGTCAGTATTCTGTAGAAGAAAGAGTTATATGAGGTTATGAGGGTGAGTTAATTGTTAGAGAATTTTCATTTTTGGTTGTACTATTCCTTTGAACAAAATACATAATTTGGAATATGATGAAAATGACAATTTGGTAGGATCTTTCACGACTTTCAGGAAAAAACAAAAAACAATAAAAAGAAATGGACCTGTATCTGAATGATTTTAAGCACTGCACTGCAGCAACATGACTGGATGTTTAGAAAATCACATGGATGATTGTTGGTGCCAGATGGGCTGGTTTGATTATTTCTGTAAATGCTGATCTCCTGGGATTTTCACACACTACAGTCTCTAGCATTTACGCCAAATGTGCCAAAATTAAAAAACATCCAGTGAGCGGAAGATCTGCAGATGAAATCGCCTTGATGATGAGAGAGGTCAGAATGGCCAGAGTACTTCGAACTGACAAAGTCTACAGTAGCTCAAATAACAACTCTGTTCAATTGTTATTTTCAATTGTTAAATATTAGGCAGGTGGTTTTAATGTTGTGGCTGATCGTTGTATATATACACAGTACTGTGCAAAAGTTTTAGGCACTTGTGAAAAACTTTCAAAATGAGGATTTCTTAAAAATAAATTATTTCATGCATATATTTAATTAATCAATTAATGTCATACAAAGTCCAGTAAACTAAAAAAGAGCTAAACTAATATTTGTTGTGAACACTTTTGCCTTCAAAACAGCACCAATTCTCCTACTTACACCTGGACACAGTTTTTCTTGGTTGATGGCAGAACGGATGTTCCAAGCTTCTTGGAGAATTCACCACAGTTTTTTTTTATTTATTTAGGCTTTATCAATTACTTCTGTCTCTTCGTGTTATCCAAGACTGAGCATGATTACATTTTATTTAGCCTTAACAGATGTTCAGTGGGGGGCATTGTGAGGGCCATGCCATCTGTTGCAGGACTCCCTTTTCTTCCATTCTATTCAATTCTTTTTGCTAAATGAATGTTTGGGAGTATAAAATGTATATTTCCTATTGACACACTAAAGTAGCAGATATAAATAACCATCTTAAAACAAATGTTTTTGTGATACAAAACTTGTGCCTAAGACTTTTGCTCAGTAATGTATATATATATATTTTCACTCCACTTAGTTTTCCAGACTGACCAGCTGACAAGTGCACAAGCCCCCTATAAAACCATCCAATGCGACCAGACTAGCTAGCAGTGAAGTGGCCCATAATACAATTTGAAAAATGGCATGTGTTGCCCCACACCACTTAATTTAATATTCCATCAAAGGTTTTCCCTGAGATGTGGATTTCACATGGTTGCTAAAGACAGCACTTATTGCCTGCGAGCGCACTACACATGGCGACAACTCCATACAGTGTGATTGGAGAGGTAAAAAATCTAGACCCACTGAAATAACGCTTATTTTCTCAATGAGAACGTGTTTTAGAGATGAGATGTAAATCGATGCAGTGGCACTTGACTCATTTCTCTCAGCATGCAGACAGGCCTGACAATAGTTCCGCTCTCTCGTTCCATCTCTCTTTCTCTCCCTCACTCACTGTTCTGGTTCCTGTGAGTGGTTTTTCAGTGCCACTTTATCTAAAGCTATAATTGCCTGTGATTCTACTCATGATGCTTCAGAATGAAATATTTCAACCACACTACTCAGTTTTGGGGAGTAACTAACGTTGCATTGCTACTAACTTTAATACCTTTTTTAGTAGCGTGACAGGAGCTTATCTGTGTTAGAAATAGTGTAGGCTTTACAGTAACATGTTTTAAAGACTTTTTCCAATAATTAGCACTGTAAAGTGCTATTCAGTGCTTATACAGCTTTGTAATTGTAGACTGATCTCACAGTGGCACATGACCTCCTTTTTCCGTGAGTAACCTCCATGGAGGTGTGCCAAAAGTGAGTTTTAAAGAGAGAAGCTGTGCTGGCATTAAGACAGCGAAGATGAATGCATGTTTTATTAACTGAACCCCAAACCCTTAACCTAAACATAACTATCAGTGGAGTAGAAATTGTATGTTAGAGGGAAAATGCAACCTCCGAATTGCACTCATCACCGATAATACGAACCCATCACTTCTTGGTTTCAACGTTGTATTCAAACACAGGTCTCCCACGCTGCTGGCATGTTTTGCAACCAGTCATGCCAAAGGGGATGGTAAACATGCTGGTGCCAGTGCAAACATGTCTGATATATATGTATATACATATAAATATATGTGTAAATAATTATATATATTATTAATAATATTGGTCTGGGCTTTACTAATTTAAAAGATCTTTTAGTACTAATCAAAATTATATACAGTTGTGGCAATACTAATATTACAAATGCATTTGTTTTCACCTTTTGTTTTAAACAGCCAAACAAAAGTAATTTTTTTATAACAAATTATTAGATTTTTTTCCAATGCATTTTATTTTACTGTGGCTAAATTTTAGCTTCAGGCTTACAGCTGACTGATCTATTATTAGAGGATACATTTAAAATGCTTTGAAGCCCAAGATGTCATACCGTGGCACAACACAACGAAATGCAGCATTGGTCACTTAAAGTGTACACACACTGTTAGATATATGGTTCTTCCTTATACACTAGAGATTGGAAGACTGTGTGCTGGCTTGCTCAAAAACTACAAACAACGCTCTAACATAAACAATATTTCCTCTGACATATTAAAGGTAAACAAGCTTCAGGTGTGTGGAAAAAAAAACAGCCTATCATGAGAAAATAACCCTATCATAGGACAACCAACAAACATCCATCCTCTTCCATACTTCAACAATGAAAAGGGCATAGTCTTCGAAAAGGTCTACGCTTCCGTCTATTTTTGATTTTTTTCTTCAAGCAGAGACCAGGGGCAAGAGGCAGTTTTATATCACACTAAAATGTCAAACTTTGTACATTTGGTGCTCTTGTGTTACACAAATAACGCTTGTCATTCTGATATTCTTTCTACACAGACTAAACTGTAGTCTCCGCAAGCAAAAGAGATTCAGATACGACATGTCAGGAGTTCCCTGAATGGTATGCCATCATCTGAAAGCAATCGTAATATAAGCTGAACCAGTAGTGCTCTTGGAGAGACTGGTGAGTTGGGGGACTCCACGCTGCTCTGCTCTAAACCACCTCAAAAATAGAGGTGGTCAGCAGACAAATGCTTCAGAATGATGAAGATCCCCTTTAACACATTCTGAACTTTCACACATATTGCCCTTGAAGTCTGAGCCAGAGGGTTTCAAGGGTCTGTTTTTGGTATTTATGAAAGGATTGGCGTGCGTGTAAACACTCTTTATTGTGAAATACACTAACCAAGCACTATTTTTAACACTTTGGTCCTAAGAAAAACTTCCCAACGTGGTCTACTGCTGTTGTTGCCCATCTGCCTCAAGGTTTGACATCTTGTGCATTCTGAGATGCTTTTCTGCTTACTACAATTTTACAGAGTGGTTATCTGAATTACCATAGCCTTTCTGACAGTTCAAACCAGTAGGGGCTGCATTTTGTAAGCTTAAGTAGATTGTAGAAACCATTGGTGCCAATGGCCTTTAAGCTTGCAGTGCTTTTGGAAAATGCAGCCCTGGCCATTTTCCATTGACCTCTCTTATCAACAAGGCATTTCTGTTGGCATAACTGCAGCTCACTGGATACTTTTTGTTTATGGCACCATTCTGAGAAAACTGTAAAATACTGTTGAGTGTGAAAAATCACAGGAGATCAGCAGTTACATAAATACTCAAACCAACCCGTCTGGCATCAACAATCATGCCATAGTCGAAGTCACTAAGATCACATATTTTTCTCCATTCTGATGGACGATGTGAACATTAACTGAAGATCCTCACCTGTATCTGCATGATTTTTTGCATTGCACTGCTGCCACATGATTGGCTGTAAGATTCTCGCATTAATATGTAGGTGTACAGGTGTAACTAATAAAGTGCTTGGAGAGTGTATTTCTCCATGGAGAAAATGAATGGTGTATTCAACTTACTGAACTCTATTGTTGCCTTCTATTTGCTTGAGTGTGATGTGCCCCATGCTTAGCTTAGGAGCAGACCCTCAGTAAAGCACTTTATGAGAACATGCCCTGACCTGGCCAACTCCACCCAACTAAAACAACAGCACCTGCAAAGGCCAGACAAATGGCTGTCTAATGGAAATGGATTTCAATTTGTGAAGAGCTTGATAGTGTGAGGGTGAGAGAGAGAGAGAGAGAGAGAGAGAGAGAGAGAGAGAGAGAGAGAGAATGGATAGAAATGCAACATGAGGAAAATAGATCTTGACACTAGGGATGACACGTCCACCAAATGTCACTGCACTCACTCCGGCTGCAGTGTCGAAACCATGAGCACTGACCGAACCCAAACAGACTGAGACATTGAGGCAAAATAAAAAATAAAAATAAAATGCCAAAGAAAGGTAGACAACATAGAAATATTCAGATAAGACAAGTTGTTTGATATACTAGTTGCTTAGGTAAATGTGTTTTGCACAGATGTGTGATTACAATATGGTCAGAATCAAAAACATCAGTGTTTTCATTACACAACCTTGGTAAAAATTACAAAGCAATTAATTTCAGTATCTAAACCATCTGGATAGGAATGTCTGTGATTGCACATATTGTATTTCACAATGCTACTAATTTATTTTGAAAACCTTTTAGGTTTAGGAATTTGTTTCAAAATTTAAGTAAAATAAGTACAATAACAATTGAGTGTTCAAGTATTGCTGGCATCCTATCCAGCAAAAAGAGAAAATTAAATCATTAAGGAGAGTGCAATCACGGAAATTGCTCTGAATGGCTACTAGTTTCATGTATCATCTTCACCCTAAAAATATATTTACATCACATGTTTTTCGTGATCCACACATCTAGAGCACATGACCTTCCATAACTCGCACATCCAGACAATAGGCACTTCCAGTAAATGATATCGCAGACATCTTACAAATGTAATGCATTGTCCCACTGACAGGAAAATGCAACTCAGAGCAAAAGAGAAGGCAAGGAAAGACAGAGAGGCACATTCTCACACCAAAGTGCCTGTCTCCCCTAGCGATGAGGGGATAATGTAGTGTTCAGCGAATGTTGCCAGGTGATAAACCTATTTGCTTACAGAAAAGTAGAATCGTGTTTCTCCCACCTTAATTCCCTGGCTCGCTCTCAGAGCCAACGGCAACGCGGGAAGCCGAGAAGCCATGGCAACCTGATGAGCTGAGATTGAAAGAAAAGCTCAATTATATTGCTATTGGCAGTCGAACATTTGCAACACGTCACATGGAGCATTAGGATTAGCATTAACAAACTGCTGCTTTTCCTGGCTGCCTACCCAGTTTCCCTCTTACTTCCAGCATCAGATAGAGCATGGAGGGGGCTCTTTGACACATCTGCCAGCCTATTAGGGAGGTAAAAAGGAATGAGCCATTTGTATGGATAGATCGTGTTAGCACGACTCCCTGCGAATCAGCACATGCGAACATGTTAGTGTGCCTGCAGAAATCTCAGTACACGTATAATAAGTGTAATCTGTATCTCGCTAAATTTCCACAACATCCACAGAGAAGCACACCTCTCCAGATCTCTAATCACGAGGACTGAACAGTAATCCTGTTTGGATAGATGGTCACAGCTGACTGACTACTTTCATGTTTATGTGGTCGTAATTTCAGCAAACACAAGAGCCTGTAATGCAGTACATTCCATTGAACTAATTACGTCAATGACACCTGCACGTATGCACACTCTTTAATCTAACATTATTGAGTCATTCTACAAAACAAGTGTCATTTGCTTTTCTCATATAAATATGTGTAAAAAAATACTTTAATAATAGCTGATCAAAAATGTTACTATGAGTCATTTACAGAAAGACAACAACAAAAATCCAGTAATGTATATATTATACAGAGTTGGGGAGTAACAAAATACATGTTACAGGAATACATATTTAAAATAAAAAATATAAGTAACTGTATTCCAATACAGTTACAATTTAAATTATTGGTAATTAGAATACAGTTACATTCAAAAAGTATTTTGATTACTGAAGAGATTACTTTGCATTTTATTGTCATTTGTTTAATTTAATATTTAGTCCTTTCAGATGGAAAACATTTATACAAATAACTTATGCGATCCAAAATGCATTTGAACAGTGGTGAAACACTTTCTTATGATGTGTTACATTCATACGAGCAGACAGAGAAGCATGTTTGAAAAAAAAAGTTTCTTAGGCTGACAAACTGTAAGTGCCTAACTGTAACAAAGTGTTTTGCTTTTTTTTAAAGAAAAGGAGGGACAAGTCAATATATATTTGTGTGGTAATCAACATAATGCTACAAATGCTAATGGTTGCGCTTAACTTTTACTGAAACTGAAATATTATTTTAAGAAATGAACTATTCCATACATCAAAAAACTTTGTTATACTAATAATAATTGTTTCAAGAAGAACTCTTCACAGACAAGTTAAAGTATGTTTAACACTTTGAACCATTCAATCACTTTATGCTTCTGTTCTGTTATTTTGTATAGATAACAATTGGCAGTTCAAAAAGTGCAGAACATCTCTTAGATCGACCTACAGATAATGTCATATTAAACAGTAAAATTGTCAACCTTGCTACCATCAACCTTTCTGAACAATTATGCTCCAAATTATATTACAATGTATTATTTTAACTTTAAACAGCACAATGCAATTTATTAACACAAAGACACGTTATTTGTCTGACAGATTGTTTAAAATTTATTTTTCAACATTTACTTTAAATGTCAGCTTATAATCCTTGAAGAGGCACCTGTTTTGAAGAATGACCCCATATTTCTCTTTTGAAAAGACCAGCTTAAACCAGTATGTATTTCTATGAAGGTCTAGTCAGTTTTTTGCTGGTCTTCCTGGTTGACTAACAGCCATTTTGCTCACCTTGTTGGTAATTTTTTTGTGTTTCTAACAAAGCTTGTTGACCAAGGTAGGCTTGCTGGTTCAGTTAGTTAAGCCAGTTTAACCAAGGGACCAGCATCCAAAACACAACATATTCCGATGGGTTAATAGGCAATCCCTAAATTAAGTACCAAATTGAAATACCACTGCAATTTTCCATCATAACGGCATCTCTCCCATCATAAGGGCTACATAGGTGAGCAGAGCTTTACAGGAGCAGATACATTTCTCAGTCAGCGCATCAGTTATGCAGCCAGTGGAGTTCACGCACAGTCGCCCATCCCTCGGAGTTGTGATGAAAGAGGAAATTCGTCACAGGGCTGCCCAACCGGCACATGCAGTGAACAGGCCCTGTGTCTCAGCATCACTACATGCATATGTATGTGAATGACCTATATCGCAATGAAGCGTTTACAGAAAACATGCAAACCACTGTGATGTGACGAGTGGCATTGCGCCACACTTTGGAAGTGTGCAGACAATTTTATGTTGGTTAATAAATAGACCTAATACTGTAAGAACATGTGCTTCAGGAAGTGTTGTCTATTCTGCTTCATCCCACAAAGACACAGAATACCAGAAAAGATCAAATGGATAAAAGATCAAATGGATCCAGTCATTTTAGATGCTTTTACACTGCACTGATTTTTAGATCTGTTGTTAAAGATATAGTTAACCCCAAAATGAAAGTTCTCTCATCATTTGCTCACCCTCATGCCATCCAACACAAACAATGATTTTTAGAAGAATATCTCAGCTCTATAGATGTATAGACAGTGTAATTGAATGATGGCTAGAACTTTGAATCTCCAAAAATCAAATAAAGCCAGCATAACAGTAATCCATAACACTAGTGGTTAAATAAATATATTCTGAAGAAATATGATAGATGTGGGTGAGAAAAAGATAAATATTAATCAAATTTTTTTTTTATTATAAATCTCCACCTTTGACCAGCCCCGACCAGTAGGTGGCGATATGAAGAATGTGAATCGGATTGTGCAGCAATCGGCAGACAGAATTTGCATGTCCCACCCCCGGACATATGGGTATAAAGGGAGGGAAATGCATCTGTTTCATTCAGAAATTTTCTTCGGAGCCGACTGGTTGTGTATGCAGCGAGCTGCGACTCACACACTGTTCCTCCCATCTCTGAGTACGATTGCTGTTGGATCTACAGCGCATATCAGCTGCTTTCTTCCTTCTCTGCACGGCAATGCAGTTTTGCCTCTGGGTGCTTCGACAGCAAAGTAAAAGAGTTATTTCTCTAAAAGAGCAATATACACAGCTGGCGTTGAATGTTCTTTTCAGGACTCGTCTTCATAAAGATGCCCTTCCGCCCCTGTGTAGTTCCTGGATGCGGTAGAGTGGTCTCCGCTCCTGACGGCCACAGGCACTGTCTCGTGTGTCTTGGCAGCGATCACACCGAGGCAGCATTTGTGGATGGCTCATGTTCTCACTGCGAGAACATGACCATGGCAACGTTGCGGTAGCGGCTTTCCTTCCTCAGAAGGAACGCCACTCCAGCCACCCCCCGCGTTGCTCCTTCTCACTGGATTGAGGACAACCCGGCTGGCGATAGAGGCGATTTGGGGATGGCAGCGGGCTTGGTTTTGGCAGGTACGTCCCCACGCACCACCCGCCCCCCGGCACGCTCGCTGACTTCGGTCCAGGCTCGACGCAACAGCGGCTCACCTCATGGCCAGCCTGCCTATCCTCTTGAGCCCCCCGAGCCGGATGAGCTCGCCGCTGCATCGGAGAGTGGTCCGTCTGACGCGGATGACTCGACTGGGCTGCTGTCTTCGGGCCAGAACGCCCAGTCTGAGGCTGACACCTAGATGTCTGACATGCTTGCCCGGGCCGCCCTCATCCACTCTCACTACCCTTGATGGCGGAGCGGCCCACAGGTACATGGCGGTCCCCCAGGTGGACAGAGTGGTTGTGATCCACCTGTGCCCCGAGAACGCCGCCACCTGGCGGGGTCGCCCTGTGCTCCCCTCCAAGGCCTGTAGGATGACGTCTTCACTGGCCTGCAAAGCCTAAAGCGCCACCAGACAGGCCGCTTCTGCTCTGCATGCCATGGCCCTCCTGCAAGTCCACCAGACCAAGGCTCTTAAAAATCTGCACTTGGGTATTCCTGATCCCGACGTGCTGCAGGAACTGTGCTCAGCGTCCAACCTCACCCTCAGCCACGAAGGTCACAGAGCGGTCACTCGGGCAGGTGATGGCTTCTCTCGTGGTTCAGGAACGTCATCTGTGGCTTAACATGGTCGAAATTCGTGAAGTGGAAAAAACACGCTTCCTCGACGCACCTGTCTCCCAGTTCGGCCTTTTCGGCAACACCGTCGAGGACTTCACCCAGCAGCTCTCAGCGGTGAAAAAGCAGACGGAGGCCATATCCCACATAATGCCCCGCCACACCTCTAGCGCGGGCCGTGCCCCATCTGCCCGCCAAGGGCGTCCTCCTGCGGCACATAAGAAAAATACAGCTCTGCCTCAACCCGGGCCCAGCTCTCAGCCCCTGCGTCTTCACGAAGGTCGCAGATGCAACCCTTGCCCTGCTTTGGGAAGCAGGCATCCGTAGGCGCCCACTGCCGAGAGTTACTATGCACTCACAGGGACCAGGTGCTCAGGCACCTCAGCAATTTAGGGCTTCAGGTCAACTGGGAAAAGAGCAAGCTCACCCCGGTTCAGAGCATCTCTTTTCTCGGCATGGAGTTAGACTCAGTCTCAATGTTAGAGCGCCTCACCAACGAGCACGCGCAGTCAGTACTAAAATGCCTCACGTGTTCAGGCCTGGTACAGCGGTCCCCTTAAAACATTTCCAGAGGCTCCTGGGGCATATTGCGTCCTCCGCGGTGGTCGCGCCGCTGGGGGTTGATGCATATGAGACCGCTTCAGCACTGGCACCTGACTCGAGTCCTGAGATGAGCATGGCTCCGCGGCACGCACCGTGTGTTTCCCATGCTTGGCACGTCGCCTTGTTCCCCCCTGTCGGGAGTAAAGAACCAGAAGGCTTTGACGATTTTATTGGGCGTTAGGGAAGGGTACGTGCAGCCTGGCACAGCCGGTTGATTTGGCACTTAAAATACCTGCCCGCTCCTGTGTCAGCAGTACACGTACACGGCTCAGGGCATGGCGTGATTTAAATTGGACCCCTAGTGTCGCTTCTTCGACACAACGTCGAAGTGAGCGACAGACGGGGAACGTCTAGGTTACGGATGTAACCTCCGTCTGGGGACATACAGGCAGCAAAAAAGCAACCTATACAACTATCTGAATTAGTTGATGGTATAAATGCAGCCTAGGGTTTAGTCAGCACAATTCATCATTATTTATGTGTGTGTAATTGAAATCCATCCAGAAGGCCAGGTCTGCAGCCACTGTCGCCAAGGACAACAAACTACTACCTCTGTCATCAAGGATAAGGTAAATACCCACTTGCTTTACTATTATCTCTGAAATGGTGCATGATTGTTATTACCCCGGCTTGAGCCAAAGGACATGTTTTCACTGCCTGTTTGTTGATTACTTGGGATGTAACCAGACTTCCTGCTGTGATAGATTGTGTCCTCCTTGACATGAATTAGCTCCTGAACGCAAATAAATAACAGCTAGATTACAGATCACAAAGGTCTCCTCTACTGCAAGCTAATGAAAAACAAACTTAAAGGGATAATTCACCCCAAAATGAATATGCTTTCAAATGGTTTGGAACAACACGAGAGTGAATAAATAATGACACGATTTTCATTTTTAGGTGAATTATTCCTTTACGGAAAATGCATCTGTTTTGTAGCATGAGAAATATTACAATTGATTCCTGACTTAATAATTCATTGCATGGCCAATGATCTTAGCAACCATAATTTCTGCTGGACCTAATCATCTGGAAAATAAAAATTGCCTAGACTATTTTCTCCATTTGTTTGGTTGCCAAGCAGCCAGTAAATTTCTCTCAAACCTGCAATGTGTGACATGATACCACCGCCTGCGTGTTGTCATGCATCTGTGTATTTGTGTGTGTGTGTGTCAGAGAGAGAGAGAGAGAGAGAGAGAGAGAGAGCGTGATTCAATATATTGCTCTATGCATTCCAATTATATTAATTTTCAAGTACTGGAGGGCAAGAAAATAAACAGGAAATGGAGGATGTAGAGACACCATCACTGTCTTTGCAGCACACAGACCCCTTTTTCTTTAAGATTTAAAAGGACAGTTTATCCTAAAATGAAAAAAAAAAAAAAAAAACTCTCACCCTCATATGGTTCCAAACCAGCATGACTTTCTTTCTGTTATGGAACACAGAAGGAGATGTTAGACAGTCACCATGCACTTTGATTGCATTTTTGTTTTTTTGTACAGTGAAAGTGAATGGTGAATGATACTGTAATCCTGCTTAACATTTCCTTTTGTTATAATGTAGTAAATAACAGCTCACTAGTGGTAATTACACATTGGCCAAAGAACAAATTATTATGATGATATTTTTGCTTAAAAAATAAAAATAAATATATATATATATATATATATATATATATATATATATATTTATATAGATAGTTTTTCAGTCAAATTGTTTAAGATCATAAGATCAAGTTTATTTGTGAAGCAAAATTACAACAGTACATTTATCATTTACCCCCGATGCTAAATAGTAAAAATAATATTATTTTATTATTAATATTATATATATATATATATATATATATATATATATATATATATATATATATATATATATATATATATATATATAATATTATATTATTATTGATAATTATAATCATTGTCGTGTTTTCCAATAATAATTATCTATAAATTATTCAAACAAGTTTTGTTTTTTCTAACCCTGTTATCTTATTTTTGTTTTCTTAAGCAAAACCTAAAATAAATTAATATACATCCAAACTCAAGCAAATGCATCTTTGTTTAAATTAAGATGTGCATATACTGCATATATATCTTACTGGAAAACAAGACAAATTTTTTTTTACAGAAATTATTTTATGCAATCCTCAGTCTGTATGTTCATATATATTGTGTGTTGCAGGTGGAAGCAATATACTGTACATAGACGTGCAATATACTATGTGTGAACATACAGAATTCACACAACATGTTGATTCCAGTTTCAACACACAAATACCCTTTATGGACTCCTTCCCTAATTTAGATGCTTCCAACTATTTCTTGGCCACCGTTTTTCTTGCATCAGTGACTTTGAAAGCCAATTGCAACTGCAAAAATAGCTCGAACCATGACAGCAAAGCAGAATTTGAGCATTTATGTGCAGAAATCTCCAACACTACTTGCAGGGCCTAAATGAACAGCAAATGCTCACATAAAATCCATTCCATTCCATGTGATCAGCTGCGGTGTATTCTAACGTGATTAGGTATGTTTCAAATGTTAATGGTGCTAAAAGAGTTTTTGGGGTCAGATGACTCGGTGTGCATGCATAACAGGTCTTGCACTGAAAGGACCATATTTTCATCTCAACTACGAAACCATCCATATGCTCAGCTGCGATCGTTGTGTTCTGGCAAGACTTCTCATTTATTGCAAACACACCCATAACTACACACACAGAGTTACTCAGGCACAAATGTACTGTAATGTAATCTAGTCTTGCATATGCTGTAATCAGAGTCACTTTTGTTATTCGAGTCATGTCGTTTATGATGAACTCTTTTATTTAGCCCTCTCAAGCATAAAAATCCAAGGAACCATTACATTTCTGAAGCGCTACAGATATTTTTTTTTGTGTGCCAAAATCAGTCATAATTAAAATGTTCACCTCTTTTCTAATCAAAAGAATTACACAGAACTTAGTAAACATTTATATATTTTCTTATATGTTTTTGTTTTGTTTTGGTTATTTGCTGTTGTGCCTTTAAGAATCCTTTGCAAAGGCCCTATTTGCACATGAAATTTTGCTCTGCTCACACAAAATCTGTAAGTTTGCTTTTGGCTCCAATAAAGTTGCTGTTGCCCATTCTTAATATTTTAATATATCAGGTTTCAAAGGTTTTCAGAATGAGATATTTGTGCAGCTGAGTTTCAATAAATGGTCTTTATGGACTATGAAGGAGGGGTTTAGATTTGACATGTACAGTAAGTTTTAACAGAACAATGCACTCTTTTACTTTATCTCCTTTAATTCATGGAAAACGTGATTCCTTGTTACATGACCCTTTATATATTTCTCTCTGATTGGCTTATTATTGATTTTAACTAATCTAGGGAATCCTACATCAGTGGCATTTGTTCTGTAATACAGCAGTAATATTTAAATTGCACAACATTAGATAACATGCCATAACACATAATTTGATATACAGTATTTGCAATGAAACTGTAGATACAGAGCCATGCTGTACTCATATTACTTTCTGATTCCATAGCATTTCCCACTTCTTTGTCTGTAATCTCATAATGAAACATTTAATAGTAGTTTATACATAGTACAATAGCAGTTTATACAATTTTAGAATAACATTCAGTATGTCTGTGTCATTGGTAATTGTCTTGTATTCTCATCAGCCCAGGTTGTTTTAGCCTTAATTAAAACCATTAAACTTCTTAGCTCAGAATTGATCCAATTTTTAGAGACCTTATTAAAGTCTGTCTATCTAAAACCTCACAAACGTGAGCTTGTCAACATAGTTGAACTACCTAAAACAATCAAGAATTCATGATAAGTAATCAGAACACACCATCTTAAAATCATGAGCTACGTCATGAACTGAATTATCTTTGCAAACATCTTAGCAACTAATGCAGCGTTGTATTGGTATATAAAGTTTTAAACTTAAAATAACTTAATGGATTAGTTGGGGAACCAACAGTGTTAATTAGAACTTTGGTGTTATTATTTCACCCCACGTCAACCCTTGCCTCAGTCGCAGTATCCCTGCTGCGCAACTGCTACAGTTAGACGAGATAATATGTCAGTGCCCAAAAATTAGGAGGACAGATGTTGGTCATGGAAAAGATGAGGAAAACAGAACTTGGCTAAAGGAAAGAGGAAGCGTGTCATGTGCACCATTCAGATTTAAGAACTGAACTGAAATTTTAAAGGCATTCTCAATTCAACTCAATTCATTTTAATTTGAAGTAGCAAACTGGATGTAGAATTGTAATTAGAAATTGAATCATTTGGTCATTTGAATTTAAAAAGTATACACTTTTTATACACTATTTATTTATTTTAAGATTAATGCATTTCAATTTCAAAACAAGTTTCTATCAAACTGAATTAAGTTATCTTAAATATTTAAAGTGGGAACATGGAATTTTTTTGAAATTCAAAAACGTAAATATATAAAATGAGGCATTTTTTTCTGTAACTTTACATAATGTGATGACCAATATAAATAAAATGATGTATTAATCATAATAGCACTGCTTCTATAGTTAGTACCAAAAACATCAGCACATGTTGAACAAATTGATATTTTTTTACAAGAAAACAATACAAAAATTATTATCAAGATATATATAATTGTTTGCCCTAATATCAAAGGTCTTACTTGAAAGAAAGAAATTATGATCTAACATGAAATTATGATCTAATATATATATATATATAATTACAAACCATGATGGAAAGCTTCAAATATTATGGAATTAACAGGATAAATAAATGAAATCAATTAAATAGATTTTTTGAAAAAAAAATAAAAAAATTTTAGTTATTGAAAACAATTTGATGTATAATTTGTGGTGCTGTGTGGCAACAACATTTTTATAAATAAAAACTATAATAGAACTATAAATAAAACTATAAATAGAAACCTATTTATATTTTAAAGAATAGCTTTGATCTTCATGAATGTGTGTATCATGCTCAAACGATGACTCAGCACTTTTGCTGAATCTTTTTGGAGGAAGCATTCTTGTTTGTAGCCACCCACGCCGATGATACGCTGAATTCTGCTGCTGGAAATGTGAGTGGAGTCTTGTTCTGGCTGTGTTTCTATGTATGTGCAATTTTGTGAAGATTGCTAGCATCTCCTCCAACTGGCATCTGCTGTTTACCTTCCCCTGTAAATGGATGCTCTGCTACCCCTGAACCCCCACCCCTCCATCCTTGCGCACACCCTTCTACAAGCACCTGGCAGGGGCAAAATTGATTGTTGCGCTCTCTCCCTTCAAAAGGACCTGAAGTCAATTTGCTTGCAATGCCTTCAATTTCCTGGCCAGCCCAAATCTGCCCTCTTTTTTTCCTGGGCTTTTTCTGTTTCTTTTTGCATACTCTTCCTGGAGGACTGTCATTTAATTTCATTACTTTGTGCGAATGCACCTGCCCTCTCCACCTACTATTCATCCCATGGAGACGGAGATCACGGGGACGTTGTGTGTACATGTGTGTCAGTGTGCATGTGTGTGTATCCTGATAGGTAGGGATCTATTTGATTTGAAGCCAAAATGTCACCTTGGGTCATACTACTAGCCTTTTGCAAGAAGGTGAATATCGACCATTCCGGACAGAAATCAAATCACATGTTTAAGCAAAGAGCTGTCATCATTGTTTCAGGGAATATTTTTTGAATCTGTACACAGTGCTTACAGTGAGATCCAAAAGTCTGAGACTAAATTGAAAATCAGAGATTTGGTTTGTTTGTGTTTTTGACCAGAAAATAATCAAAAGTTTGGGATATTTCAACATTTAAAACATAAAATGAAAGAAAAGTCACTAATCAAATGTAAGCAAGATGGTGTTTTTTACCATGTTAAATCAAAATTGTGTATTATTATTATTATGATTTATTTATTGTATTTAAATAGAAGATAATGCAAAATATAAGTAACAAGTGATCTCACACATTGGGACCTCACTGTATCCATCAATGGAGAAAGCTTTGTTTTAATTCATATAATGTGCATCCTATTATAAATGCATTTTTGTCGTTCTATGCTATTTTGCCAATTTTCGTACCATTGTACTTGTTTACGCTGGTAGAAAGTCTCTCCAAAAATCAACAAGGATATCAGACAAAAGATCTGTTGGCACAATCACTCTTCAGACCATCCACTATTCGTTAGACAAAAGGCAGCTGTCTTTATCATAAGGCAGCAAATAGTGTTGTTTGCTAAGGCATATTGGTTCTTCACTTGTGTATTGATGAATTGTCCTTACTGGTGTTAGAAATACTATATGAATAAACCTCTAACAGTAAGTATTTAACTTTGATTTGCTATAATTCTAAGTAATCAGTCTTATGATTTCTTGACAGGCGGGCGAAAAACAGGTAAAAAAGACTTGCATTGAAGTAGCAAACCAAGTCATATGCAGGGACCAGTTGGGGTGGACTCGATTGGCTCTTTGACTTGGGAATTTAAACCATAAAGGACATCCCAGCAACTGCATAGCAACCCGCTCAAACAAACAAAACACTGATAACATCTCTGGTCACTTAGCTGTAACCCCTGTTCCCTGATTAAAGCGGAACGAGATGCTGCGCTGATTTAGCGCTTTGGGAACAACTTTAGGTGTGACCAGCTGTGAATATGTGTGTATCACGTCAATGAAATTGACCAGAATGTATAACATCTGCTGATGACATCATTGGATGCACCTGTAGCAGGGCTATATTTATATATGTCACATGTGCATCATCAGGTATTTTGTCTGAAGAGCAGTCCCGGGGCAGTCCTGAGTATGTCCAGACCCCTTACGGTTGTTTAGTTGTGCTCACAAGAGCGCAACAGGTCTCAGACATGAGCTTGTGATCTTGACTCAAGGACATATGAGCCCGGAGTGGCATGAACATCCAAACTATAAAATCTTATGAATGTGTGCGGAGAGGACCAGCCTAACACATCACAATCATGCTCCAGAGGGACACCTCTAGCCAAGGCTTTAGAGAAGGCGACCCCTCTGGTAGAGTGAGCCCTGATACCTACTGGCAAAGCTTGACCACGCACCTCGTAGGCCAGGGCAATAGTGTCCCTCACCCTATGCGACACAGTCTGCTTAGTGGCGGCCACCCCCCTGTTGCGCCCCCTTGGCAAGGGTTTTTGAGGGTGCAAAATTGCTTTAGCCATTCCTGGGGCAAAATCTAAGCAGGCTGGCAAGACAGACAGAGCCTGTAGATCCCCAATTATTTTTAGATAAGTAATTGCCATAAGAAAAACCCTCTTGAGAGTCAGAAGTTTATCAGACGCTGACTCTAGAGGTTCGAAAGGGATCTCAACCAGACCCTCAAGGACTATTGCTAAGTCCCATGAAGGGATCCAGGTCCTAGCAGGAGGTCTCAGTCGCATGGCACAACGAACGAAGCGAGTGAGCAGAGGATGTCTCCCCAAGGGCACCCTGTCAATCAAGGCGTGGCAAGCCAATAGAGTGGCCACGTAAACCCTGAGAGTGGCGGGGCATGTGCCTGCTGACAATTTGTCCTGCAGAAAGTCCAGAACAGAAGGAATCTGACAGTTAACTGGATCTGCATTATGTGCACTGCACCATCTTTCAAAGACACCCCATTTATTGGCATAACTTCTTCTAGTAGAGGGAGCCCTAGCACTTAGAATGGTCTTGATATCTTCAGGTGAAAGCCATGTGTCCCTCAGTTGGAACCCTTCAGGGGCCAAACATGAAGGTACCACAGCTCGGGCTGGGGATGAAATATTGTCCTCTGCGCCTGAGACAGAAGGTCCATCCTGTCCGGAATCGCACTAGGTGAGCCGTCGAGGAAAGACATTATCTCTGAGAACCATACCCTGTTCGGCCAGTGCGGCGCTATCAGTAAGAGGCAGGACCCTTGCTGGTGAACTCTGTCGAAGACTCCCAGGAGCAGAGAAACTGGGGGAAATGCATACAGGCACATTCTAGGCCATGTATGCGCCATCGCGTCCAGACACAGTGGGGCTGGATGACTCAGAGAGTAGAGAGGACATTGAGCTGTCTGTTGGGAGGCGAAGAGGTCCACTTCTGCTCTGTAAAATCTCAACTGGATTAGTTCAACTACCTCGGGGTGGAGTTTCCACTCCCCCATCGGTATTTTCTGTCTGGACAGTAAATCTGCTCCCATTCAGCTCTGATTAACAGGAGCTTGCCCTGGGCCCAAAGGAGAATTTTCCGTGCCAATCTGTTCAGCTGGCGTGAATGTAGACCTCCTTGATGGTTTATGTAAGAGACTACCGCTGTGTAGTCCACCCGTACCAAGACATTGCAGCCTCTGGAGGAAGTATTTCAGGACCATAAATACAGCCATCAACTCGAGACAGTTAATTTGACATTCGAGTTGACAACCCTCCCATTCCCCTTGAGCTGGGCGACCACTTAAGACCGCTACCCAGCCCGTCAGGGATGCATCTGTCGTTAGCAACCTGTGATGGCAAGATGCACCTAGAGTGGGACCGAAAGTGAGGAACCGGGGTCTGAACCACATAGAAAGGGTATGTAGCACACGGTGCGTAACCCTTATCAGCCTAGGGGATTGGCCCTTGGTTGAAATCCCCTGGATTTGAGCCACAACTGAAATGGTCTCATGCAAAAAGGCCCAAACGGATCATCGAGAACGCAGTTTCCATGAGACCTAGTATTCGTTGATACTGACAAACAGTGCAACCTTGGCCTAACCTGAATTTGCTTAGGGTGTTCTGAATAGACTCGATTCGAGCGGGAGACAATTGTGCCCACATTGTGATCGAATTCCATATAATCCCCAGATAGGTAGTTTTCTGAGTGGGAGAGAGGATGCTTTTCTTGGTGTTTAGCCTCAACCCCAGAGAAACCAGATGAGCTAAGATGATATCCCTGAGCTGTAATGCCAGTTCTTGTGACTGTGCTAGTATCAGCCAGTCGTCTATGTAATTCAGAATGCGGATGCCCCGGAGTCGCAAAGGAGCCAGTGCTGAATCCATGCATTACGTGACCGATTGGAAGAACCAGATATCGGAAAGCTTCATCCCCGAAATCGAACCTAAGGAACTTCCTGTGTTGTGGCAGACTTTCTATATGAAAGTACGCGTCCACGAGATCAATCGTCACCAACCAATTGCGATGCTGATTTTGAGACACGACCATCTTGACGGTTAGTCATTGAAACACAGAGGACGGGGAACAAATTAAATTCTGTAGCCGTTCTTAGGACCCACATAGAAATAACTGGCAGAACGCTGCCAGGTTCTCTGAGATGGGTATCGATTCTGACGCTTCCTGTAGAGGGGATGTTGAGTGTCCTGTGTCCTGGACTATGGCAGGAAGCAACGGAACACCCAACATTTCAGTGGAAACCGCTAACTCCAGAAACGCCAAAGGCTGCAGGAATTGAGCGTTTTTGTGGGGGTTTCGAGAGGGTACAGGTGGACGTTTCACGTGACCGTCCCAAGGGGGGCTACCCCCACAAGGCTGGGCACAAAACCGTTAGGGTTTTTTCTTTTTAGAAATAACTGCCCTGAGGTCTTCCTTTGGGGGCTGCTGAGGGCGACAAACCAGCCCCCAGTCTTTATGAGGGGGAGCACGATTCGCCACGCTTTGTTTTTGAGCCTCCGTCTAGAAGGACCTGGGCGGGGCTGGGTAGCCGACGGCCCCTCCCCCTGACTGCATCAAGGAAGGAATTGCCAGAGGGATTCCTCGTGGCTTTTTGCCTCCTGGAACCTGGTGATAACTACATTCATATCGTCAACAAATAAGTCAGAAAGCGAAACTGGGGCATTGAGAAGGAAAACTTTGTCCTTATCTCTGATGCCCAGACCGTGGTGCCCACACTCAGGTCCTTCAACAGATCAGCCTGGTACACCTGTAACACTGTCATAGTGTGCAGGGCAGCACCAGCCTGACCTGCTACCTGATAAGCCTTCCTCACAAGCATGGAGGTGGTCCTGCACAGCTTTGTAGGGAGAGGGGGTCTCTTTAGTGATGATGCCGAGCCAGGGGAGAGATAACCCGCAAGCGCCTCTTCTACCAGTGGCATCACTGAATACCCCCGTGCCTCAGCACCCACGAGAGTCAAATATGTCGACGTCGAGGGCACGAAGACACGGGAAGTATAAGGTTTATTCAATGAACGAGAGAGCTCGTCATGGAGGTCATCAACGAAAGGAAGGGACTGATATAGCGTTCCCTTCCCTTTTTTTATTTATTTTTGGTCACTAGACAGAAATCTGTCTTCTAATTTGCAGCGTTTGGGGGTCTATTGTTCGCGTGGCCAGTCTAACTGTAGCCTGGCCACAGCCCAAGTAACCACCTTGAGTATATCCTCAGCCACTTTATTATTGTGCGTGGAATGTTCAGAGGTTCAGCGTTCCCCTTCGTGAACCGAAGATGCACCGAAGCGCGCTTCAGGCTTACGAGAATTATCAGCTGGATCTGGGGAGAGAGCAAGCGATAGGGACAGACCTGTCTCTCGCTCCTCAGCCAGATCTATGCAAGAGCTTTACGATGAAAGAGTGGGCGCTGGCTCTTGGAAGTATGCGAGATGAGTGCAAAGCATTTTGACTGTAAACAGATTGCAATGCTCCCGACCGGCTGGAATGTCGCCCGCCCGGTCCCCAATCGGCCTGATGGGGCGCGCAAGGGATAAAGGCAGTTCGAGAGAGAGAGAGAATTACGGGCATGTCCGTCGTGTGTGTTTATGTTTGTGCTTTTTGATTTGAGTATACTTAAACAGTATTTATATTTACAGGCCGGTTCTCACCTCCTCCTTGCCCATTTGAATCCCCTTACATTGGTGCTGAAACCCGGGAAGGAGGAGGGATGCCCGTCGCAGAGTCCTCGACAGTGCCGTTCAACCGGGGAGCACTGCTGCCATCTGCCAGGTGACGGAGTAGCCCGACCGCCCGGACGTGGGGAACGGCCGTCGTCTGCAGGGTGAGAGGGGACTGGATTCCCAGACCGCCTGAAGCGATGGAGCCCCTGCCAGGGATGGAGGAGTGCCCTGCCGTCCCCAAGAAACGCAGAGGAGTCGATGGAAGACCACCATCCGCGAGGGGAGGAGTGAAGTCCCCGATCGCCTGGAGCGGTAGGGCCGCTGCCAGGGGCGGAGGAATGTCCCCATGTGCCGCCAAAAAAGTGGAGGGGCGTTCTGTCCACTGGGGGTCGGAGGTTTGACTCCGGTCCACCTGGGGAGGAGCAGCTGTCGTCCACCGAAGAGTGTGGAGGAGTGCTCGAGGACCACGCGACGGCACATCAGAGAACCAGTGAATGAGCTTCTTCTCTCTCTCCTCTCTCTGTCGCACCATTGGCCTTTTCCCTCGCCTGTTTTGTTTTTTTTGTCGTTGTTGTTTTTCCCCTCCTGTCTCCTCCCAGGTCAAGGAAGGTGGGGATGACCTGACGGGGCGCAAATCACACCCCTCCCCAGGAAAGATGGGGGGGGATGTCATGCCGGTGGCACCCCGGCCTGAGTTAACGCCGAAAGGAGTGTGGAGCGGAGAGGGCGGGGCCAGGCCGGACTGGAATGTCGCACGACCGGTCCCCAATCAGCCTGATGGGGTGCGCGAGGGATAAATGCGGCCGGTGATGAAGGTTCGAGAGAGAGAGAGAATTACGGGCATGTCCGTCATGTGTGTGTTTATGTTTGTGCTTTTTGTTTTGAGTTTAATTAAACAGTATTTATACTGACAAGCCGGTTCTCGCCTCCTCCTTGCCCATATGAATCCCCTTACAGTCATTCTTTTTCTTCTTTTTTTTTTTTAAAGAAAAAATTCTGTGCACTGCCTAACAATTCTAACTCCTAACAGAGTAAAGTAGAAAGTTCTGACAGTCAAGAAGCACAACACACACAGAATGATCTGAAGACAAAAGATCTGACGATGCACCTGTGACGCATCTATTTATAGCCCTGCTACAGGTGCATCCAATGATGTCACCAGCAGAGGCTATACATTCTGGTCAATTTCATTGACGTGTTGCACACATATTCACACCTGGTCACACCTAAAGTTGTTCCCAAAGCGCTAAATCAGCGCAGCATCAAAGTGTAGCTTTTTGACAGGGAACACCTTATCAACCACATAGCAATGCCCTGGCACCACCCACAACACCTAAGCAAGCACCACTTTTGTATGGTTTGATACGAAAGCATTGCCATTTCATTGAATGCCGAAGCAGATGCTTGAATATTTAACATTCCCTACATCAAACCAATGCCACTTGAAATTCAAAGGAAGTCACACTAGAGCTCAAACCCACCTCCAACAACATCCAATCAGTTAATTGTATACTATTAATTCAACTCAATGAATGGCAACAGTACTAAATATAGAGTATGATTTGTGTTTTAGCTGACAAAACAGGATGTCTATCAAAATATTGATCCAGGAAACTAAAGGACTTAAAAAACTGCAGATGCATTAGTAGCCAATTGGCCTTTCTCTGTTGTCTAAAAAGTGCTCAATTCTAAAAAGAATATTTAAGACGCATTATTAAACAATATGTATTGATATGTTGCCTATTTCACTCATATTTATTATTTTTAGAATCAGCATGGTTTGCAAAGCACAGTGGTTTATTGTGTTAAAATGTCTATACTATAAATTTTCAGGGTTTTCTTTTTCTTCCTGGTCTGCTGTAAATAGCATGGCATTAATGAAATGGGCAAACTCTGAGTGCAGTGAAATTTTTCATTACATGACAGCAGCCATTTGTCATTCTGAGATTTGTAATTAATGCAGTTTATCTGCATTAACTATTTTGATCCATCACGGTTCTGTCTGCCTTTAGGCTTATTTTCTATCACAAGTAAATTACTTTGGAAACACATGAAAACAAACAGCTGAAAATGTGTGCTTCAATCAGTGTGATGGTCTGGGTTATAACCTCATGGAGAATCCCTGACAATAAGCCAAATTTCTGCCAAATGAATGCATTTATTTAAACGGTGAAAGAGTGTCAAGCCATCAGATGTTTCACAGCCTCAAGTCTTTCCATGCATCTTATGGGATCAAAGATGTCCATTTGTAACATGTCTTTTAAATCTAATTCTTAGATCCAAGGCGCTATTTTTGCTATTTTTGTCACTTAGCCCAACTTTTACGGCACATGGACATCGGAGCAACCGTTGTTCATGTCTACCATCGCCAGACACTGTTATAATATAAGATTCATGCAACAACCAAGCTGCATGATAATCTGCAGGAGTTGCTACGCGAACTCGGTTTGCTGCGGAGACTAGGCGTCGCCTGATGCCGTTGCCCAGGGGAGGGGGACATCGTAAGCGGTGTGGGTCCATGCTAGTCTAAAAACAAACCCTAGCCGGCTGGCTCTCCTGTCTATCCTGCTCTCAAATGGTTGCTCCCTGGACAGTAAACTGGACTACATCCGACTCCAGCAGACTATGCAGCGTGATATTAGAGACTGCTGCATCTTTGTTTTCATGGAGACATGGCTCAGCGCCAGAGTTCCAGATGCCGCCATTCAGCTAGACAGGCTGAAAAACTTTATGTAGAGTCAACCCATGGAAGGCTGCTGAACCAGACAACATTCCTGGCAGAGTGCTCAGAGGATGTGCAGACTAGCTGGCATATGTTCTTACCGACATCTTCAACATCTCTCTGAGCAGCACCGTCTTTCCAACGTGCTTCAAGGCTGCAACCATCGTCCCCATGCCAAAGAAGTCTTCAGGGTCCTGCCTCAATGACTACCGTTCCATCGCACTCACTCCCATTATCATGAAGTGCTTCGAGAGGCTCGTCATGAGGCACATTAAGACCCAGCTGCCCCCCTCACTAGACCCACTGCAGTTTGCGTATTTTCCAAACCGACGCCATCACCACCACCCTCCATCTGGCCCTCACCCACCTAGATAAAACTCATACGTTCGAATGCTGTTCATAGACTTCAGCTCAGAATTCAAAACAATAATTCCTCAGCACCTGATTGGAAAGCTGAACCTGCTGGGCCTGGACACCTCCATCTGCAACTGGATCCTGGACTTCCTGACTGGGAGACCTCAGTCAGTCTGGATCAGGAACAGCATCTCCACCACCACCACACTGAGCACTGGGGCCCCCCCCACAGCTCACAACTGTACAGCAATGCACAGCTTGAACCACATCATTAAGTTTGCCGATGACACGACCGTGGTGGGTCTCATCAGCAAGAACGACGAGTCAGCATACAGAGAGGAGGTGCAGTGGCTAACAGACTGGTGAAGAGCCAACAACCTGTCTCTGAATGTGGACAAAACAAAAGAGATGGTTTTTGACTTTAGGAGAGCACAGAGTGATGGCTCCTCTGTGGAGATCGTCAAGATCACCAAATTCCTTGGAACCTCATCATCGGGGTCTCTCTTCCCTCCATCAAAGACATTTTCAAAAAACACTGCATCCGCAAAGCAACCACACCCCTCACACAAACTCTTCACCCTCCTGCCATCTGTTAAAAGGTACCGAAGCATTCAGGCCCTCACGGCCAGACTGTGTAACAGCTTCTTCCCCCAAGCCATCAGACTCCTCAATACTCAGAGACTGGACTGACACACACACACACACACGTATCCTGAGTTGCACTTTAATTATTGTCACTTTATACCTGGCTGCTACCTCAATAACTGCTATGTGCATAGAACACTATCTCATAGTATGTTATGTTTACATTTGGCATTTTTAGAAACTGTCATCTTTTTGCACTACTGTGTACTAGTCAGTGCTGCTTTGTCTCTCACTGTGCCCATTGTCCAGTAAATGTTTAGTAATTTATTGTACTGTCCCGTACTTTTTGCACACGTTTGCACGTGCACTTTATATATGTATGTTATTTAGTCTGTGTAGTCTCATGTGGTTCTGTGTTTGTCCTATGTTGTTTTATGTAGCACCATGGTCCTGGGGGAACGTTGTCTTGTTTCACTGTGTACTGTAATTACTGTATATGGTTGAATGACAATAAATACCACTTGACTTGACTTGACTAATTCCTGCTCTATCATAGCTGATTATCAATAAAGTCATCAGAATTAATGTCCAAAAACCAAATTAAAGTCCATGAAGTGCAGTTATCTTTCCTGTGTTGCTGACATATAGAAGGTTTGGGTGGGACATATTGAAGGTATTATCCCTTTTTCAAAATATCCAAAATGCTTTACAATGATTTGCTACTTGCAAGTGAGTGGTAGGCGGCATTGTGAGGAGGGACATTCTCTGATTGGACAAAAAATTGTGTTGTGCAAGGTGAAATATTTTTTTCCCCTATGACATTAAAGATTTTAGCCAGCAGGAGGCAACAAAAGACCATTTTATGTGTTATGAGCCAGTTAATAAGACATTCATTGAGTCATTCAGTCAGTCAGCGAGCGGTTTCTTTGAAGTCATCACCATTGTCTCTCACACCATGATCGGTAGGATTGCTACTACACTACAGCTGGGGAATTGAGTTAAAATAACACCTTCAGCATTAAAGCTCATCACAGCTGAGAGACACAACAGACGATGTAATCACACCTACTCAGGGTAAGGGACCGCAGTTTCCACATTGGAAGATGTAAACATTCAACATGGTGGAGGAAAGAATGAACCGGCTACAACAAAATACTCATTCTCCACTCATAGAAACAGCCCAAGCCATTGCCACTACTTCTAAAGTGATGTTTTTGAATAAATAACAGAGGCATGGGCTCATCTTTTGAACTAGAAGCAGATCCTGATTCTTGGTGTGAGAAGTTCCATGCACAAGTAAATTTTTTGTAACAGTCCTTATTTTTTCCATATTAATTTATTTACTTGTTCATTGAACTGTTGTATAAAAGCAATATCACAGTCACAATATTGCTGTATGTTCCTATATAAGCACTGATATAGGGCCATACAACACTCTTGCTCATATGATATTGCTTTAGTACGAGATGGCGAGATTGCAAAATATAATACAACTTGGCTTGTAGGAAAAGGACTTTTATTCCTTTCGTTTGTACGAGCCAACTCTTCTAGTTTCTTATGATTTCATCATATCAAATTATTATTAAAACATGTCAAGAGACTGGGTCGGTAAATTTAAAAATATGTGGGCAACGACCGTGCACAAAGTCTTTTCCAATTTTTGTGACAGCGCTAATTCTAATTGCAATTTTCATATCAGCACAAAGCGCAAGTGGCCGTGGGTGGGAGTGTTTGCACTATCGTTGGTGTATTGTATGGTACTGAAGGGGCACAAAGCTCAATTTGCTATTTGTAATGGTGTGGACTGTCATTACTGGAAGCCATAATCACTTCAGAAGGCCTTTATTAACCCCTTGGAGCCATATGGATGACTTTTTTGATGGATGGATGCACTTTTTTGGGCTTCAAAATCTAAGGTACCATTTATTACGATTATAAAGCTTGGAAGAGACAGGATATTTTTTTTTATATAACTCCGATTGTGTTTGGATGAAAGAAGAAAGACATATACAACTAGGATGGCTTGAGGGTGAGTAAATTATGGGATAATTTTTTTGGGTGAACTAACCCTTTAACTTAAATTTAGTTTTCACCAACAGCTGGTAATAAAGTCCATGTCCAAACTCTGAAAATGTAGTAGAACATCAAATCCCTTACGATAAGAGTTGTAGCCGTGTTCTATGAAACATTGTGTGAGATTTTTTTAAACTGTCTATAGGTCATGGTTTATTTTTTAATTGTTATTATTATGTTTATGTTTACAATTCTATTTTTATCTAATTTTTATTGGTATTTTTCCACCTGTTGCCATAAAGTGATTTTTAAGTCTCTGCAAAACGGGCTGGTAAAAGAAGATGGAGTGAGTAAAATGTTTTTAAATTGGTACGATTATTTGGACAATGTAATTATTTTGATTATAATTTAGTTTTGTTTGAAGTGTAATTTCAATTTAGAAATATTTTGGGTAGAAAATTGTTTTGGTGTTTCAATAAAGGAATACAATTTTTCAAAATCGAAATCAACCGTTAGAAGTGAAGTGTGTGCTGATACAATCACTGTTAATAGTAGCCATGATTTGTGTGTCAGTAGATGAAAATTATTAATAATACTTAATGTACATTCTCTGTAATTTAACAGAGCCTATAATGGAACTATATAATAGGACACAGACAGTGGAATAATAAGCAGAGAAAACCTCAAAATTATATTTAAATTGACCCAGCCCATTGTGCATTGTACAGGTGATTTTGCCAAACCTACTTGTGCCTAGACATAGCACATGATTGCATGAAAATACAGAAACTTCATGGTCATGCCCACTGACTTTGCGCTTATGACTTAAAGCATAGTGCTGCACTTAACGCTAGCGCTCATAAAATAGGGCCCTTATCTGTTAAAATTTTAATTTAGTTGACTTTTACATGCTCACAAAGTAAATTGACATGAACTAAAAGCATCAAAACTCCAATTTTGATTTCATGGGGTCTTTAATGTCTTCTCAGACACCTTAACGGCAGACAGGTCCCGGTGCCTCTATCGCTGTGTCTGTGTCCGTCGGACTGTAATGTAATTGCCCTGGCCCGAGCTGATGAGCAGTGGAGACAGTCTCCACAGTGGCCTGAGGAAGTCCTACCATTGCTGGGGATGAGATTGGAAAACCCATCCCCTGGCTCGCACGAGCTACAGGGAAATCAAGTCAGCATGTATTGAGGTATTGAAATTAAGTATTGAACACACATCCCCAGACTAAGTCACTGTTCCAACTAGACTGAGGTAGAGACAACCAATTCCCTTTGTGAAAGGGAAAATAATTAAGCTTGTTCTCTGAGACTTCCAGACATTCTATAATCTTATACTACCACCTTACAGTCAAGGAAAACCTCAGTTTGAAAATAACAAGTGCATGTTTAAAGGAATCGCTTACCCAGAACTGAAAATTCACATTCCAAACTTGTATGACTTTCTTTCTTAAGCAGAACACAAAAGGAGATGTTAAATGAATATCATTGGCCATCTTTTCAATTTAAGACAGTGCATAGTGTTTTACTTTAAAACTTACAAAAGGACCCAAAAGTATCATGAAAGCCTGTGCGTCCATGTGGCCCATGCGTCTTTCACAGGGATACAATCGGTTTGATGAGAAACAACCTGAAATATTGACATCCGTTGCACATTCATGAGCGCTATGAGAGAGGCTTGTTCACAGTGGATTGCATGTTCTTGTGATAGCATGTTTTTAGCTCTTTGCAACTTCTTGAAAACTGAAAAGAGCCCAATAGAAATGTGAAAGTGTAGGAGGGGTAGAATTTAACCTGGGTTGGGACCAAGCAATCAAACCAAGAGTACAAGTTTCTTTCAGTGCTCCACATATGATTATGTATTGGAGATTATTGCAAATATTGAATTCCTACACATTAGTTGAGGGTGAAAGAGCAGAAGTTATGTACAGTGTGTCTGTAGTATACAAGCTCACACATAAAGGAAGTATTTTATGTAATTTTGCTGGTTCTTGCACTCAGTGGGTGGGTTTGCCCACAAGTTACTGACAAGATACATAAACTGTTATCCCCCTCCTA
The DNA here is from genome assembly GCF_025860055.1 of Xyrauchen texanus. NCBI lineage: Eukaryota > Metazoa > Chordata > Actinopteri > Cypriniformes > Catostomidae > Xyrauchen > Xyrauchen texanus. Next base: position 6,229,215 of record NC_068288.1, on the reverse strand, counting down.
GTATTTCTGTTCTGCATTGCATCCACTCATACTGATCTCACAGGGAAATTGGAAGAAGTATGTTGACTTTTCTTTAACTGAAATCAGTCTGTGCTTACTGAAATGCGAAGAAATTTCCATTTTCCGGGTGAAATGTCCACGGAGCGGCACCGAAAGCGAGTTGTAAAACTTGATGTTTTCAGCAATACAGGCTGTATTAATGCATATTATATAAACTGTACCCCAAACCTTTAGCAGAGATGAAATGTAATGATAGAGGGGAAAATCCAAGCTCCGAATCACACTCGCCACTGATTATGTGAATGTAATTACTTCCTTGTTTCAATGCTGAATCCGAACCCAGGTCTCCCACGTTTCTGATGCACGCAGAATCTTAGGGTACCTGAACTATCAGAAAAAAACATACGACTTTCTATTTGAGCACGCTGACCTCTTGTATGACTCTTGTTCCTGTTGTTTAAAAAAGTTGCAATCATGCTTGTCCATTTCTTAGACATGATCTTTGCCAGTATAGATTTTCAGTTCTGGGTGTGTTTGAATGACAGTTTTAGGAACGTGACTGAGTGACAAGTAGTGGACTTATTAACCCAAAAGTGAAGGTGTGTGCAGAATACAACATTCTGAGGATAAAAGAGAGGTTGAGAATGAAAGAGACTCAGCCTACGCTCCTTTTCACTGAATTCCCATAAAGGACTTCATTGTTGCATCTTACTTGGGCATTCAAAAGGGCTGTTCGGCACATTTACCAGCTCACCTTCGTACAGAAAGTTTCAGTTTTCTACCCAACAACCTGCCATAACACAGGTAATTGGTGCTCACAGCAGGACAGCATGGGACTTCCTCTCTGACAGGAAGCTGATGAAGATACACCTGTCGTGTTGAAGAGTGATCTTCATTCCACTGTGAATTACTGGATTATATTTAACATCTGACAGAAAAAAACAAAATTCCTTGCTTTCAACCATCGCTGAAAATTTCCTACTGAAGATGTATTATATAATGGAAATAATGCTGTTATACTGTTTTACGACTAACTACTGATTTGACATCTGTCCACACTGTTATTCAATTGTTTTTCTATGTAAACATGTGCTAAATTGACTTTGTACCACATTTCACTGGCTTCTCAGCATCTCGTGAAGGAGCAGCTATTTTTTAGAAAATAAATAAATGAATATATATTTAAACTCTTAAAAATGTGTCTCAAGACAGCCCCTTACACACAGAATTTTAACATAGGGTCATTCAAATCCCTAACCCCTAAAAGTAATAGCAATAGCAATAGTAATAGTAATGCTTGCCTTACAAAACACCATTAATAAACATAAAAATAATTTTGTAAAATGCATGTGTTACAGGGCGAAGGGTGGGGCCGAGTTATGATTATACACACCCTGTCCCTTATCAGGCTAATTAAACCTCTGAGAGGGATAAAGGCCGACTGTGGATGGTGGTGCAACAGAGAGAGATTGTTTACGGTCAGCTGACTGTCATGTGTGTGTTTGTCTTGTGAATTTTTCATTAAACAATTTTTTATATTGTCAAGTAGGTTCTGGCCTCCTCCTTTCCCTTAATCTCCTTTACACTGCTCCCGAAACCCGGGAAGGAGGAGGGATACGCCGTAGTAGAGTTCTCACTACTACCATCCACCCCAACGGAGCAGCCATGGCTGCGACAGAGAGTGATTGTTTACAGTCAGCTGGCTGTCAAGGGTGTGTTTGTGTCTTTTGTTTATGTTTTTCATTAAACTATTATTTATATTGTCAAGTCGGTTCTCGCCTCCTCCTTTCCCTTAATCTCCTTTACAAAATGCATTTTGTATTTCTTACAAACAGATTAATTCTAGAGGAATCTGTATTTGAACAATACCGTCCATTTCCTAAACCACATCTCTTATTTTATAACTCTTTCACTCACTCTCTCTTTCTCAGCTTTCTATGGCTCTGTAATTCCCATGGACTCAAATAAAGAGACAAGGCATCCGGTGTAAGTAATGGTGTGCACCCACATAATCCCAACTAACTGTGCTTCAGTCCACATGGCCCGCTATCAGTCCAAGGAAAACCCGGCTTCATAGTGCGGTTGTGTGCATGCATTGGCACATGTGCATTTTGAAAAGTAATTACAAAATCTATAATAAAGTGCAATAGTTTGATTTCGTAAGTAAAAATCCCACTCATTTTATTCATTGGTCAATTGATTTTCAAAAAACAAATAAAGATTTAATTACAGACCTACCATGAGCTCTGATGTTGTTAATCAATGGCATGTGATTTTGTTAAAGCCACCAGTCTGCAGTATTTATTTATTGATTAAATTGTGTTTAGTAGTGGAATTCCTGCTTAACAACTACACTATCCATGTCAAAGATCCACCAATTAGAAAATAACTCTAATTATAATAAATGTGCAAATACTGCTATAAATAATGAACAAAACTGTTTGCTTAGCCTCTGAGTTTTGCCATGGAGTCTTTGTGCTGAATAACCCTCATGTGAAGTGCCAGCATCTATCTATCCATCTATCTATCCATCCATCCATCCATCTATCTATAAATATATATACAGTATCTCACAAAAGTGAGTAAACCCCTCACATTTTTGTAAATATTTGATTATATCTTTTCATGTGACAACACTGAAGAAATGACACTTTGCTACAATGTAAAGTAGTGAGTGTACAGCTTGCATTACAGTGTAAATTTGCTGTACCCTCAAAATAACTCAACACACAGCCATTAATGTCTAAACCGCTGGCAACAAAAGTGAGTACACCCCTAAGTGAAAATGTCCAAATTGGGCCCAAAGTGTCAATATTTTGTGTGGCCACCATTATTTTCCAGCACTACTTTAACCCTTTTTCCAAATTTCGGAAGGAAATTGGTACTTTAATTCACCAAAGTGGCATTCAACTGATCACAAAGTATAGTCAGGACATTACTGATGAAAAACAACAGCACCATCACTATTTGAAAACAGTAATTCAAATCTAGACAGGCCCCATTTCCAGCAGCCATCACTCCAACACCTTATCCTTGAGTAATTATGCTAAATTGCTAATTTGGTACAAGAAAATCACTTGTCATTATATCATACAAATTTGAAAGCTATTTGGTTTGTTAAATGAAGCTCAACATTGTCTTTGTGTTCGTTTTTGAGTTGCCACAGTATGCAATATTCTGGCATATCTTAGGGTCAATATTAGTTCAAAAATGGCAACAACAAAAAAAAAGAAATCACTTTCTCTAGAAACTCACCAGTCAATAATTTCATACAAAAGGTGTATGCTACAGTCCTCAAAGACAAAGGACAACTGGCTCTAACAAGGACATAAAGAGATGTGGAAGGACCAGATTCAACTAAACAAGAGGATAAGTACATCAGAGTCTCAAGTTTGAGAAATAAACACCTCACATGTCCTCTGCTTACTTATATTGAATTATATCTGCTCAACTCCTGTTTCATGTACAGCAGTAAAGAGAAAACTCAGGGGTGCAGGCCATAAGGGAAGAATAGCAAGGAAAAGCCACTTTTGAAAAACAATATATATTTATTGTATATAGACACAATTTATATATTATACTGTACTGTAATGTGAAAAAATAGGAATTCCTAGTACTTTTTTCAGAATGTGACTATATTTTCATATGTTAGAGAAGGAAATGTATGTATGAATGTCAAGGTATAAGCATAGTCTCTAGATGTCAGGGTAGAGACCAGGAGATTCAGTGATTCAAATATAGTTTTATTCAAGTATAGAAGGTGAAAGGTAAGTATCAGGTGACTTTTCAGGTGCTGGTTTAGTGAAGATAGTTCGTTGCACGGAGAACAACTGGAAATCCAAATGACTTGGATCGTAGAACATTCACTCTGTATCAGTTCGTTAACTCCTTCTCTTTTCTAGGAGCAATCGGGCCGGTTTGATCAGATCTCAGACAAGGGTTCAGGAATCGGATAAGTGATCTGGAGATGGCAGAACAACAGTGCATAGGGTTAGTATGAATCAGGTAAGAAAACGGAATACTCAGGTTTTCAGGATCGACGGAGATATCAGGACTCAGGGAGAAATGGTCTGTTCCTGTTGGAGGCTTGACAAAGACTGGATACAAGGTGAGTGTTTTTATGAGTTGGCTGATGAGGTGATAAGTGATGACCAGGTGTTTGTGATTTAGAATTCTGGGGAGAGTGATCTTTGAGTGGTGGACTGCAATGAACTTGACTGATCTCTGACACTAGATGCATTGGAGTGTTGGTGGCGTAATGGTCTATAGCACATAACTGTTAATCAGAAGGTCGCTGGTTCGATCCCCAAAGCAAGGCACTTAACTCCAGGTTGCTCTGGGGGGATTGTCCCTGTAATAAATGCACTGTAAGTCGCTTTGGATAAAAGCGCCTGCCAAATGCATAAATGTAAATGTAAATCTTGTATTCTAGAAATGTAAACCCATCTTTCTCATACATCAAAATCATTCCATTAATCACCCAATACCCACTAAACAAATAATCTCGGCTACTGTCGTAACCTCCGTTCCCTGATTGAGGGAACAAGAAGTTGCATCGATGTAGTGACATTAGGGGTCACTCTTGGGAGCCCCAAACACCTCAGATCTTTGAGAAAAGGCCAATGAGAATTGGCGAGTGGAATTTGCATACCACTCCCCCAGACATACGGGTATAACAGGTCCACTCATTCAGTTTTTGTGCTGAGGAGCCGAGACAGGGTCCCAGACATTTCAGCAGGTAGTACAGCGTTGTGGCAAGGGGGACACAAAATCTCGTTCCCTCCATCAGGGAACGGAGGTTACAATAGTAACCGTATAGTTTACTGTTATAACCTCTGTTCCCTGATGGAGGGAACGAGACGTTGCGTTGAGTGAAGCAACACTAGGGGACTTTCTTTAAGGCCTCGGTTACCTCTGAACTTGAGAAAAGGCCAAAGACGATTTGGTAGACAGAATTTGCATGTCCCTCCCCCGGACATACGGGTATATAGGGACGGAATCATGCCTCTGTTCATTCAGGTTTTGCACTGAGGAGCCGAGAATAAGATTCGGCCATTTCAGTGGCTTGGTTCAGCGTCGTGACCAGGGGGACACAACATCTCGTTCCCTCCGTAAGGAAAAGGAGGTTACCTACAGTAACCTAGACGTTCCCCGTCTGTTGCTCACTTCGATGTTGTGTTGAGTGAAGCGACACGAGGGGTCCCTATTCAATCCGTGCTGTACGTGCGCTGCTGATGTGGGTGCAGGCAGGCAGTTGTGTGCCAAAGCAACAGGCTGCATCAGACTACACGTACCCTTCCAAACCCCCCATAAAATCATCATAAAATGTTTAGGTTCCCGGCATCCCGAAGGGGGGAACAAAGCGACGTGCCAAGAATGGGAGCAGGCCATGTTTCTTGCATAGAGTTAAAGCGGCTGGGAACATTTTAATACTATCATACACATCGGGGAAGGCATTCTTTTCCAACTCCTATTCTTTCAGGGGGAAAAGACCACCCCCTGCCCTGGCTGGGGGGAGGTAAAGAGTGGAAAAATACGTCACATGGGTTTTCAGGCCACATGAGGAAATGGCATGGTGGTAGATCCTACCTGCTTAGAGGGAGGAGTTGCTACAAACACGGTGACCGAGGGGAAGTGGGGACTGCCCAAGGATGACACGGCCTGCCAGTAGAGGGACCGTACCATGGAAAATACACACAGGGGAATTAATCCACAAGGGCCCATCCTGTGGAGATCCTATTCCAGAAGAGAGTAATTTTTGTACCCATAATGAGTCTGGTCGGGGAATTCCTCTGCTGAATTCGCAGACCAGAGAAACAGAAACAGCTTTATTGCCAAGTATGCTTACATACAAGGAATTTGTCTTGGTGACAGGAGCTTCCAGTGTACAACAATAAAAAAAACTATACAAAAACAGCAGTACAAAAAAACTATATATATAATTATACATTATACATTAGTGCTGTCGATTTAACGGTTAATAACGTGCGATTAATTTGACAAAAATTAACGCATTTAAAAAATTTACGCACTTTAATCGCAATGCTTAACTGAGAAATTCAATCTTGTAGTACCACCTGTTTACTGCAGAGCTTGTAGTACCACCTGTTTACTGCAGAGGGCAGTAATTGAAATTTCAGCTGTGTGAGCAATGCACAGTTTATACAGTGAAGAAAACAATTTCTTGCATTCAAAACACTTGATGACACGCAAATGCGATCTTTAAGGGATCTTAATATGTGTTTAAAGATTGAGTATTAAACTATATTTAACTCGACACAGTGACCTAAACATTTTATTTTTATGATGCAACACACCCCAGACGCGACACAAGCATGTCTGACGCAGGTCATTACCTCATACATATTTAATTACCAAAGAGGTTAAGGATGTGTCCTTTAAACTGTTACACCGTTTTTACCCAGTCAATCTTTTTTTAAGAAACGTTGCTCCCTGAAATAGACTCACCTTGCTCCTTCTGTAATGCTGTGATGAAAGGTTTGTTTGTTTGTACGTACCTCTATTTTAACTAGTTTCTCTTTGCTTTATAAAGACGTTTTATTTCGTTTTCACAGATTTTATAACTTAACCTAAACAAACCCTCACAATAAATCTCCAACTGATTGACAAATTCACTTGTGTAATGGATTGCTGTGAACTGTATGCCAATGATTGACTTATGATCAATAATATGGTAGTAAACAATACATTGTATTCTAAAGCCACTTTTATATTGTCTTATCAATGATGAACTCTTCTGCTACAAGAATGTAATACATTTTAATTATCTGAATATTTGTTTATATATATATATATATATATATATATATATATATATATATTATATTTAAAGTTAACTATGTATACTTATTTCATCATTATATATTGAATTATTGTTATATGAGGGGCTTTCTCAGCAAATATTTGTATATGCGATTAATCGCGATTAATTAATCGCGACACCATGTAATTAATTCGATTAAACATTTTAAGCGATTGACAGCCCTAATATACATACATACACACAGACACACATCTTCATACATACACATACATACGTAGTGCAAATCTAAAACAAATCTGTTATATATAGTACAAAAATACAATATGTGTACAGTGCAAACATATTCGTTTTTTTTTCCTTTGTATATATAATGGCTGAAGAGGATATGTTAGATAACATAATATTAGGGCTACGGAGGAAGAACATCCAGGGAGCACAAATCTAGTGGACTCTCCTGGGTGGAAAATGCCCCAAAAAACATTGTATGGTTCCCCACATCCCTGGGGGAAAGAGACGTATCTAGCATGGGAGCAGGCTGAGCCAGATGGCGTATGCACTCTTGTGCAATGCCGGGGCAAGATGTGTTGTATTGCCTCTGTCTGTTTCTTCAATGGCGAGAAATTTTGCACTGGTGCTACTACACATAATTAAACCATTTAGAACATTTGTGTCAATGTATCCACTGTAGACAGTGTCAAGCCATTGCGGCGCACTAAGTCAACAGAAGTGACCGGTATAGACAGGGTGCAAGGTCACGTTCACACTAGTTTGAAAACGCATTATGTTTGCTTAGAGTTTCAAAACCTCTCGCCATAACCACATATTTTAGAAAACGAATGACAAACTAAAACATATGTGATCTACCCTTAGACACCAAATCTGGAATCTGCTGGATACTTTTTTAAATTTGTTTTAGAAATGAAATTCAAATGATGCACAGTGAGTCTGTGCTGGAGAAAGGACCTCTTTTAAAACAAACACTGATGGGACTTTTGACAAAAGTTAAATTATTTACGTCTTTTGTAATTTAGCATTATACCACATAAGCATGTTAATTCTTACAAGCCTAAGCACAGCTTGTTCTCCCATGGAGGGTCTGTTGATGCTCGAATTTAACATAATTTTAACATTGTACCCATTGCCGGCGAGCTTCTGAAGCATCAGCTAATGATTACCAGACAATTTGTTTGAATTATATTTCCATCAGCAGTGTCAGCGCTAAAAGCAGAACAAGAAGCGCTTTTCATATGTAGTTCAATGCGGCACTTGCTGCCCTGAAGCAAATCATGTGCATTCCATATGCAAAGTGAAAATACAGCGTGATGATGATACACATTGTGCGTTTAAGAGATTTAATGTGCATTGCAATGAATCATAGTTCTATCAATCAGTCAACATATCCACTTAGATGTTTAATATTACTTGAATTGGTGCTATTTTAGTGAATTTCTGTACATAGTTAAAATGCTGTAGGCAGCTTACTAGATTTTGAAACAGAGCCATGAGCTCCCTAGAGGTCTTGTTCAGGCATTAAAGGAAACAAAGGAGGATCAGACTTTGGTGTTCAGGGTACAGCTGCTGTTAATGTCACCTCTAGAACATTCCTCTAAAGTCTATGTTCACAATGTCAATCACTTGTAACCTAAAAACGACGGCTACACTGTCTGTCAAAAACATAATTACTGTAGTCAGTCAAACTCTCCTCAGGCTTATTTTAGACTGAATACCAGAAGTGTCATATTCAAGTTAGACTCATGTAAAATATGTTCTTTAAAGTAGGAAAGGACAGCTTATTATCTGAAAGATGACTTTTGGAAACCTACAGAACTGTAGGCAGAGTTCCTTTTAGGACATAAAATTACCTGACCTAAAAGGAACTCTGCCTACAGTTCTGTAGGTTTCCAAAAGTCTAACTTGAATACAACAAATACTTCCATAACATAAAAAACACCTGACCTTTTAAGTATTTTATTATTATTAGCATTATTATTAGCATTATTAATATTAGCATTACAGTAATCATAATTGGACCTAAACATTTGAATGGTTCTAAAAATAGGCTTGATTTTATTTTTGCAAAACATTTCTTTAATTAATTAATTCATATATTTATTTGGGGTTGAAATATAACCTGGGCATGCTCTTGGCAGATTTTGTGAGATTCACCTTAATGTTAATTTAAATGGACCAATACAGTGATTCAAACATGAAGGTAGCTTTGGTAATAACATTTCTGCTAAGAGGGTACAAAAAATAAATAAAAAAATAAAATACAAAACAATATATTTATTACAGTCCTCTTTTCTTGATAAAGCTAGGGTTGTCATTATACCAAAATGTCTGTTTTAAATACCAATACCAGTAAACATTTAAGAAATTTTATACTGCAACAAAAAACGAAAATGCTAATGCAAACACTATTTTTTAAAAGTTAAATATTAATATACATATTAATACATATAGAGAAAATAATGGCATGTTGCATTTAAAATATGGTTTGCTGGTCTAGTTTGAAGAAAACCAGCTTAGCCAGGCTTGGAGACCTGCTAAACCATCCAAACCACCTTAGTCTGGTTAAAGATGTGTTCATCAGAGTACTGACAATACCATCCTCTATTCAATAGATACCACTCTTTTTTTATTTAAACTCATGTCTATTTGGAATGTCATTTAAAAAAAAAAGAAAGAAAAATAAATGCATAAAAATGCAAATGTTTCATCACTGTAACATGTAAAACACAATGTGTTTTAAAGTACAGCAGGACATGTGTGAGTTATCATCAGAGAATCCTACAAACATGATTTAGTTGTAGCCGATCTTAATGAGTGCACATCCACAAACGCTAGAGCTTTCATCTTCAAAACTTTGCCTTGACTTTCATTAAAGGGCTGGAGTATAACGCAGGGAGCTTAAGGACTGCCTTAGCGATTTCGAAAAGAAACGAGGCCTAACCAGTCAGCCAAAGAGCTTGTGCAGTGCTTCATTCACACAGAAAAAATACAGTGTTCCACTGAGATCCTCCACCATTAACACAAAGGAACTCAATTCGTAACACTTTCCTTGGAACTAAATCATAAAGCAGGAGCTGCTCTGCTGGAGGAGAAAACAGATGTGCAGTAATAAAAGACTGTGAGGGGAAGAAAGAGGTGATGAATGGGAGAGTAAGCTCCAGAAGATACAAGAAAAATCCAAGAGAGATAAGAGGAACTTTTAGGCTCTTCTCTAAAACAGAAAGCTGCCTTGCTGTCTATATAGGCAGCTGCCTTCTAAGGCAACATCCTAATCGAAAACAAAACCTGATAAGTGAGTGACTGAATTGTGGCAATCTTTGTGAGCAGTAAAGTCCAAAGTATACTTAGGTTTTTGGTTTTTTGGTACATTTCTCCCACAGCCCGTGCCGCAGATTCCGTAATTCTCCTATTTACAAAGGTGATACTGCCATAGGGCCCATTCAGACTGAACACATTCTTGCACACACACACACAAACACTCAAAAAATATCAACATACAATATATAACTGAAAACAAGTGATCCGAGAAAAGCTATTAAAATGTTATGTTCTTTTTTACCTGATACAGTCTTTTAAAAAAAATTGTCGCTTTTGCACGAGAGGCATAAGCATATTTTTGTGGTATAAATGTACACAATATGGATTAAAGTGCCCGCATACCTTTACCAATAATATGTAGGATCAGTATAATGTAATTAGCCACGTTACACCACCATAATAAGAAGGATAAATGACAAATGATCATGTGATTAAACTGAATACAATTCTCCACCATTAATATGTAATACAATGGCCAATTTTTATCCAATCATAATTTATATGTAAGGGATTAGCCTAATAAGGGAATTATGATTAATTTTGTTTTTGAAATAATTAAAAGTGTACGCCTGATTACTTGGCCACGCTGAGCAGATCTTTTAAAAAATCAAGTGACAATATTATATATCAAAACATACCACAGTCAGATTATCCTTGAGTACAAACAAGACATTATTGCTAATCTAAAACATCAAACTATCTAACACATAGACAAACATGAAAACAGGTGGTGAGTGAACTGTAACCGAAGGTGACTGGAAAATCTATAACAGAGAGATTTTAACTTTATGGAGTCTATAGACAATGCCTTGAGAGCCATCGATACTTCATTTAGGATACCTCAATTTGTAATCGGGTTATTCAAATTCTATTAAAGAGGCACCAGCACTTTCAGCGAAAGTTTGAAGATGTACTTGCGTTTCCTTACGTTGCTTTGGATCTTTGTAGAAAGTTCTGGTTGTTTCATCAATGTTTTGGATCTCTGTTAATATCAAGATTAATGAGTCATTGTATGTGAAGATTCCTGTTTCCTACTCAAAACAGGGACATTTTTAATCATGACCTTTTATGTCTCGGATACAACTTAATATATAAAAGATGTATTAACATAAACATTCCTGAAATGCAGAAAAAATTTCAGTGATAGTAAACATGATGTGCTTTATCATGAATGGTTACCATTCTAGAGATATGACATGAATAAGACAAGATTATAGATTATAATCATCAATTTGTCAGTTATAAGTGATTACAAATCACTACACATAGTTTAAAGGTTACATCAGGCTACAATAATTTGTGCAAGATAAAATTTTACTATCAAAAATAGACGTTGTGTTGTGCAGTGTAGAACAATACAATGAAGTCTTTTGACAGTGGTATAGCTCATAATACATGCATATGCATTGTTAAAACCCAAGAAAATTTAGTTTTTTCGATTATGTCAAAGTTCATGGAATAAGATGAGATGTCCTGCTAAAAGGATTTCATAGGTATCTTTCCAAAGACAGTAAGACAGTTTTCAAGCTCTCTTATCTTGTATAGCTTAGAGTTATAGCATGTGACATTGGAAATGTCTCATGGTGGTCATTCAGTATATCATTTTAAGTGTTACTGGATGAATGAATGGAACAAAGGAGCTTCTTTTGGATTTCTGGAGATCGTGGATGGTCAGGCTTTTCACAGGATATGTCTCATGCTCTCTTATTGGCCTATTTTAAGTGTAGCAAATTGTTTATATCGAAGGACAAAAGGAGTGTCTTAGATTTCATGGCATAGGGGTTTCATCAGAACAGTAGTCTTCAAGTCATGTGAATAATTATTAGCTTGAGTGTTTTTTGGTATGTGCTATCTGGACAAGTCTCTTAATTTGTACAAGTGTTTATTTGTTCATTGACAGTTTTAATGGTCATATGTGCTTCAGCTCAGTCTCCATTGCGCCAGAAGGGCAGACACTCTAATTTATGACATTGAGGAATTTTGGGGGACTCTCTCTCTGTGTCTTAGTTTTAATACTTGGAAAGTATTTATCAGCATTACTCCAGGATTCAAGTAATTTTGCATACCAATTGTTTTTTCTTCTGCCCATAGTATCCTACAGCAGTGGTCAAAGATGACCGTCTAGCAGTGGTGGGCCTTGCATTAAAAGTCTAGGCCTTCAGTGTGATTCATGCAATTAGGAAAACACAGTTTACAATGAATAAGACTCCTTATGCCTTTGAGCATCATACATTATGTTGCAGCTAACTAATAATACCAATCGGCATTTTAAAAAACACGTCCACACACAAAAGCCAGAATTTGAAATGACACTTAATGCGCATGCAAGCATAATTTTAACTGCGTCATGACTGTTTTGTGAAATGAACGTCTCCCAGACAGACATTCAAAAATCAGAATTTTTCATATGAATCTACCAAAGGAGGTCTACAATACCTGAAAAATGTATGTAATAATATTTGCGATTTAAATGTTGCTTGCAATAAATGTAATTTTGTCAGGGTACACGGTTATGCTGTGTTCCATGCAAGTTGGATGTGGAATATACTTACTTGATATCTCTGACCATAAATGCATTCCATTGCCCAATATTCGGAACTGCAAAGCTCCTGTTAGCTTATCAGGGGTTTGTCTCTCATTAGAGATGTCTCCTAGCAACTGAACTGATAAACAATGCTGCAGCTCTAGCATTTGTGCTTCAGGTGTATGATTATCAAAAGAGAGTATAATGTTTTATACACCTGTTTCTGCAGGTGTTTTTTAAACAATATTTAATATCATGTAATGTGGAAACAAACTCATTTATCGATGTTACTTAATAAAGTGAATGTTTATCACTTACTTTGTATATATCTCTGAGTGTCAACATGTTTGTGTGACATCATGCACCTGCATCTCGGCAAAATCGCTGTTGAGATTTTCTGCACGAGCCTACAAGTTGTAGTTCTGACTTCAAGATGAATTCCATTGCACTTTTCCTAGTAGGAAATGGTAAAATACGACTTTCCGAGTTGAATGGAAGCACTTGATCTGACACTGAATGCTCCAGCAGCATAATTTACACTTAGAAAACTCAGTCCTCCTTTCATGATTAATAAATTAAGCAATCACATGGTCACGCAGAACATCTCAGGTTTGTAAATCCAAAAGGATCTCTTTCTCAATGGTGATAGCGGCAATAATGATAGTCAACTCTTCAGCGTGATCTTGCGCTTTTCGCTTTCAAATTACATCACTTAAAGCTTAATTGCATCACTCAGGGCAAGCTAGAAGCTACAAGATATCCTAAATATCACACCCACCGAGAACAAATAAATCAGTCTGATTGGTTGATGAATCTGACAATCTGACTTTAGTTGCCCATTCAATTGCACTAATGAGGAATTCTGTGGAAATTTTGAAGGCCTGAGGGGGTGGAGCTCAAACTCACATGATGCTTTGGCTAATAAGCTTTGCTTTGGGCATGTGATTTTTGAAACAGTTGTCACGCTTCATTTGTAAGTATTAAAAAGTTTTCTCTATTTGTTTGTAGATAGTTTGAGTGGAAAGCGATTAAACATACATAGGCAAAAAGGTGATCGAGAATGAAAGGATGAAAAAGATTTAATTATTTGGCATGTTAGGCCAGCAGAGAAGGCTTTGCTGGCCCTGAGAATTCGCCACTGCCGTCTAGCATGTTTACATCAAGACAATCAATCGAAAAAGAGCTGCAAAAACATGTTAGGTTTGAACGGAACCTTAGACTTTGATCAAAACATGGTAAGTTATAAGGCAGCATAATTTTGTGTTTCATGCTGCCTTTGGGCCCATTCAGACTGAACACACTGTGTACAAATATAACCAAGCACAGGTGTCTTGAGATGCGCTTTTAAAAGTTTACATTATTTCTGACCTATCATAGCCCTAAATGAGACGCTGAATGAACTGTGAGATGTGGCACGACAATCAAACATGTCAGTCTAACACGTTTATGTAGAATCACAATGGAAAAACAGCACAGGTGAGCAGACACAAAAATGCAGTTGGTGTGAAAGGGCACATAGACTTTGTCCAAAACCAGGTCTTTTGTAAGGCAGTATAATTTTGTAACCTATTGTTTAGAACAGCCTTCGATGGTACATATCTTGGGTTTTGAATGGGACATGCATCCTTCATAAACCCAACAGTGAACAACGTCTCACCTTCCACACATGCTATACATTTATACTATACTCACTTAGTGTAAACAAACATGTATGGTATAAGCAAGTCCTCACACCACATTTTCATTTATATTCGCAGTTCACAGAAGTTCATCATCTATCTAAAAACAAAACCTTCTAAAAATCTCTGAACACGTATTATCCCAATCATCTGAATCTGTTGTGAAAGTCCTGAGAGGAAATTTGCCTTTATCAAGACACAAAGAAAAACATGGCTGAAGACACTGGAGTCAGGGTCAGAGTCTGTTCATCTTCTGGAGTTGTGAATCAGGTGAACAAGGTACTCTGTAATGAGATGGCCACAGCTTCAGTCACTCTCTCTCACAGCACCGCCAATGCCCTAATTGGATTATTATGCTCATAATTAAGGATGGAACACACACCGAGGAGGCACAAAGTCTACAGCTCATTACTGTTGTTCAAATGCAAACAAAACAGATTCGGCAAACAAGATTTATAAGACACAATGGGAACGTCTCTCTCCTCAAATATCAACAGCTTTGTGTGTGCGTGTATGTGTGTGTTGTAACAAATGTCTGAGTGCAGACTGTGTGTTTTCATGACTGTGTGTGTGTCTGACCCAGAATACTTTGCTAATCTTTATTTCTGTTGTGCAACAATGACACAAACACACAGATGTTTTTTTTTCTACCATGGAGGTGGCTTTCAATTGACTATTATTTTTATACTGAGCTAATGATATTGTTTACCCCAAAAGCTTAACCCTATCCCTATCTATTATGCTTAATAAGCTGACAATGTATAAAAAGAAGTTAAGGAACTGTTTAAGCAAATACCCACATCTCAAACAAATCTTTGCCTGTAATTGCAATTTCACTATGCATGTAAACACCTTCACCAACAGACTTACTGTCTAATCAAGTGTTGTGCGCATGCCTGTTTACATTTTGACATCAAATGCAAAGGATAACCTGATGATTTCAATCCTTTTGTAAATTGTGTTTTCTTGTGTTGCAAGATTTCTGGAATAGCTCATTTTTGATAGTTGTAGAGACTTTTGGCTGGTAGTTACAATGTAGGCAAAACTGGTCAGTCGATATTTTTTTAAAGGGTAAAAAAATAGGAAATAAATGCTCCTTGATCTTTTAAAGGAGCATTCCGTGTTCAATACAAGTTACGTTTAATTGACAGCATTTGTGGCATAAAATTGATTACCACAAAAACAAATTTTGACTCGTCCTTCCTTTTCTTTTTTTGTTATAACTTTGGTGGTTAGTTCAAGTTTTTGTCAAGTCAAGTTTATGTCAAGCCAAATCATTGTCAAGTCAAGGTCATGTTCATGTTTTTATTTATGATTATAGTTAGGGTTTATGGATTTACATGTTGGAATACATTTGCACTTGGGCTCTTTACACTTTTGTCATTTTCATTGTCATTCCAGCAACAATGTTACAGACGTTACACATCATTACAGAATACCACAATATGAACCCAGCAATCCAGCTTCTTCGACTTCATCAGTGGGTTCGTCCCCTGGAGGATTTCATGGAGGACATTTTTGCTCTGGCATGCCAGATAGACTTTAATGAGGTTGCCCTCCAATACATTTTTCGTTTTGGACTGATTGAGTCTATCTCTTTGCTGATGTCAGGCGGTAAGAATACCCATAGCCTGGATCAATATATCGACCTGGCCCTGCAGATTATTGGTTCCACGTTCACTGTGGGGGAGGCGGATGCTTAGCCAGACTTCCACATCATGCCCGCCGAACTTGAGCCAGAGTTCCACGTCATGGCCGCCAAGCCAGAGTTCCACGTCATGGCCGCCGAGCCAGAGTTCCACGTCATGGCCACCGAGCCAGAGTTCCACGGCATGGCTGCCGAGCCAGATTTCCACGACATGGCCGCCGAGCCAGAGTTCCATGGTATGGCCGCCGAGCAAGAGTTCCATGGCATGGCCGCCACGCCAGAGTTCCAAGGGATGGCTGCCGAGCCAGAGTTCCACGGCATGGCCGCCGAGCCAGATTTCCACAACATGGCCGCAGAGCCAGAGTTCCACGACATGGCAGCCGAGCCAAAGTTCGTCAACATGGTTGCTAAGCTAGTGCCATCTTTTTGCCCTGTATCCTCAGCCTGCTCCATGCCATGTCACAGCCACGCCAGGGCCTGCTCCATGCTACATCACAGCCACACCTCAGCCTGCTTCATGCCACGTCACAGCCATACCTGAGCCTGCTCCATGCCATGTCAGAGCCACGCCTGAGTATGTTCTATGCCATGTCATAGCCACATCTGAACTATTGGACCTGCCGATGGTTCCCGCCCTTGTACCTACCCTATGGATGTTTCCTCAGGATTAGACAAGGGGAACTTCCAACCCTCCAAATTCGCCTAGACCCTCCAAGCCCTATACTCCATCTTGGTTCTCCGAGACCTCAGGTTCACCTTTGCTCCATGTCTTTCGGCTCCACCGTGGTCCTTCGGCCAATCGGCTTCTCCGGGGTTCCACCAGCTCTGCCTTGGTCAGTCAGTCATCTGGCTCTGCCTGAGCTCTCCTATCCCACAGCTACGCTTTGTCAATCCGAGCCTTCGGCTTCACTGGGGACCTCCTTCCCTACAGTTTCACCTTGGTTCTCAGTCCCACCGGCTGTGCCTCTGTCCTCTAATCCCCCAGCTCCATCTCAGTCCTCTGAGTCTTGGGCACTACTTCTGTTCTCCAAACCTCTGGCTCCACCATGGTCCTTTGAGCCGTTAGCTACTCAAGTCTCTCAAGGCCACGCCTTCCATGTCTCCACCCCTCAAGCCTCACAGGGCCCCACTTTCCATTGACTCTGGCAGGCCACGCCCCACGCTATGTCTTGCCTAGCAATGCTTTGAGAAATTTGGGTTTATGCCATGTTTATTGTGTTTTGTTCATGTGTTGGTGCATCTGGAGCCGATATGTCATGTGTATTTTGTTGTTTCATGTTTTTCATGTCTTTTATTTTGTTATTCTAGTTCCTGTTTCATGTCATGTGGTTCCCTTGTCATGTGATTTCATGTTTTCCCTCCATGTGTCTTGTTTTCATTGGTTGATTGTCTTTTAATCTTGTTTAGAGTTCTTTGTGTTTATTGGTTATCTTTGTCATGTATTCTCCCATGTCTTGTATTTAAGCCTCATATTTCCCTTTGTCCATGGTCAGTTATTGATGTTTGTTGTTGTAACTTTGGGAGTTAGTTCAAGTTTTTGTCAAGTTTATGTCACGCCAAGTTATTGTCAAGTCAAGGTCATGCTAATTTTTTTATTAATGATTGTAGTTGGGGTTTATGGATTTACACATTGGAATAAATTTGTACTTGGGTTCTTTACACATTCGTTGTCTTCATCATTGCCAGTGCCAGCAACAATGTTATAGACGTTACAGATAGAACCTTAATGGAAGTGAATGGGGGCCAGTTTTTTAACATTAAAATACATACTTCTTCAAAAGTATAATCAGGCCATCCATCTAATGAACAATTAAATTGCCCCATTGAGCAATAATTATGTGCAATACACAGTTTAATTTTCATTTTCATTTTCATTTTAATTTATATTATCCAACTTATCCACTTCTGCCATTACTTACATTGCTCTGTACATAATATACAGGTTTTTGTTCTTTATATAACAGATTGTATTAGATTTGCACTACGTGTGTATGTGGGTATGTATGAAGGTGAGTGTATGTACGTATATGTATAATTATTTATTTTGTGTTCTTTTTTGTTTTTAATTACCAGTGTCTTGCTGCTGTTTTTGGTATTGTTTGTATTGTTGTTGACTGGAAGCTCCTGTCACCTAGACAAATTCCTTGTATGTGTAAGCATACTTGGCAATAAAGCTGATTCTGATTCTGATTCTGATAACACATTAATGATATGTATTCACTTTTAAATGGTGTTTGTACAGAAATGTGAGTCGGCAGTGTGTGTACACAACCACCCTACTATGTTAAAAGTCCACCCACTCCTCTTTCTTATATTTCTATTAATCAAAAACAGTGTGTCAAAATGAATGGTTTTCGTTTCTGCTCTAAAGTGACGTCAGGTTAGAGCAGGCCTCACCCACATCTGGTGACGGACTCTACCCTATTATCATAGATCCTCCCTTGAGTGATCTACACACAGTCCAAAATTGTTTTCCACGCTGGAGCAGATACAGTGAGAAGAATAATGTCTCAGCTTCATAAGCATCATAAGTGTTCTGTTGTTGCCTGTAAAAGTGAACATAAGAGACTTCATGTGCTCACGGCATCAGAGCCACTGAAGACGCAGTGGACAAGTTTTGTTTTTGAAGGAAATGTGCCCCAAAACACACAAAAATGTGTGTATGTTTGTGCATTTTACACCGGATTTTTGAGTGTCAATATAAAGCAGGGTTTTCAAAAAATTTGATTCTCAATCATGGATCACAATCAACTGTTTGTGTTCCAGCTTTATATCCTGAAGATGTAAGTATCGCACTTTATATTTTGGGAATGTTTGCAAATCGCATTTCCGTATGCGCTGGTTAGCTGATTCCAAGGCTAATGCAGCTAAAGTTACCATTGTCTCTGATTATATTGACGGAGACCAGAGCTATGTCGCTATTTTAAATTTTTAACCCAAAAAAACCTTACTGTCAGTTACCATTGTCTCTGATTGTATTCACAGAGACCAGATATACATATATTCATACAAATTTGGCTGAACTCCGGTATTTATTCTGTCAGTCATATTGGTTATGATTTGTTGTTGCTGTAGTATCCGAAGCACGAGCTGTAAAGGCACAGCCCTCTTCCTGGAAGGGGGCGGGGAGCAGCAACTAATTTTCATTTAAAGAGACACACACGAAATCAGCGCGTTTTTGATTCCACCCAAAAAGAGGCATATATAACATGGTATAATAAATTATCTGTGGGGTATTGTGAGCTGAAACTTCACAGACACATTCTGAGGACACATGAGACTTATATTACATCTTGTAAAAAGGGGCATAATAGGTCTCCTTTAAGTGTGATAAAATCACTTACTAACCTTTTCTGTGTAAAGTTATAGACAATTTGACAGTTTCATTGCCATGACAATGTAATGTCAACAAACCCCAAAACCCTAAAACAACTGTAAAAATTACTATATAAATACATTTACAGCTCAAATAATACAAGTGCCTCTCTGTAGCCTCGATTTTTTTTATTTTGAAAATTATTTTTATTTTTTTACATAATCAACATTATACCTCAAATGCTGTTGATTGTACTTGTTTTGAACCCGAAATATTCATTTAAGGTTAAAGAGTTTTATGTAGTCTGTAAATATGTGTAACTTTTGAAGTATCTTAGAGAGGGTGGAAAATGGTCATGAAAGGGGCCTGATCTCATAACAAATGTGACAGTGGCAACATTTTTGAAAAATGCAGTTTCGAGGTGAAATGCCCACTGAGTGGTGCTAAAAGTGATTTAATTTTCTCCAAAACATATGTTTTTAAGTCAATGCTCAATCCAGTTTTAAATGAACAAAATCTACCTACCATAAATGAACCACCCTACCATAAACATGTACCTAACCGATAGTGTCTTAAAAAGCAAATTTGAGATGAAAGATTAAAATGTAATACAAATGTATGTTTTGACCCCTTCAAGAATGTAATAACACATTTAATATTCTCACCACCGGAAGGTAATGTTTTGCATGAGAATGCACAGATTATTATAACTGTACATCTGAGTAAGACATCTAAGATCTGAGCCCTCTCTCTCTCTCTCTCCCAATCTCTCATTTTCCTTGAAGATCAGAGAACTGTCAATCTCAACCTGGCCATTGCATCAAAGATTAAAGAGAAGCTATATTTAACTTCCGCTAGAACAGTCATGAAGAGATAAGGGTCACAAACTGATGTGTTTCGTACTTGGTACAGTTTCTTTCTATCTATCTATCTATCTATCTATCTATCTATCTATCTATCTATCTATCTATCTATCTATCTATCTATCTATCTATCTATCTATCTCTCTCTCTCTCTCTCTCTCTCTCTCTCTCTCTCTCTCTCTCTCTCTCTGTCCGACAGCTAATTTTGAAGTTTACATCCAGCTACACAATGAAAGATCTGCTTTAAAAAGAGATAAATGCTAGTGAACCCCATTACTCCAATACCCGCAAAAACTGGTGGTTTGAGAAGCAGGATCGCTCTGTTCCAAAAGTGCAAATCAAATGCAGTCGTTTCATCCAACTCTCTAGAGAAAAGAGAATGCATGCAGACTTTGATGTAGGCCCAGGGAGGATACTGTTCTTGCTGTCAATTGAAGTGAAAACTCAGTTTTAGGGCTTATTTTTTGGACTTTTTTAGTCTATTATGGCACTATAAAACACAGATAAAAATAACTTTGTTGTCGTCCAGATCCGACTCTAAAAAAAATTAACAAACAAATATGTTAACAACTTTTCTCGTTGATTGAAACAAAACAACTCTGGTTATGGTAAATAGCACACATGACTAATAAAACATTCAGAAAAATAAAGAAAAAGTTCAGGAACACATTAATATTAATAGGTTTATTGAATGTTTGAATGCCTAATATTGTTCATCAGGTTACCTGTAATGACACCAACAGAACAAGAGGGGTGATTTATCCAGAGTTCAGTCCCACGCAGAGCTAAGTGGATAATAAAGATTAATTTGTCATTAAAATGAAAGACGAGTGTGCTGATAATGGACGGCATACCATGTATGCTCGCATCTTTGTGCTCTGTCTAATCTTAAAGACATAGCTCATCAAATAAGAATGTTCTATCATTGTTATTCACCCTCTTGTCATTTTGTGGAAAAAACAAAAATAGCTGCTCTTTTCCATTTAATGAAAGTGAATAGGGACAAAATTGCATAAAACTGACAGAAAAAGCACAATAAAAGTATAATTAAAGTGGTCCATATTACTTATGCACTTTATTTTGAGTCCTTTGAAGCCTTAGCTTTGTGTGATTAACAGACCAAAATGTAAGTCCTCTGTTTAGCACTGGGTAAAGACATTTTCCAATGCATTGTGATCTTCATTAGAGCACTCTTTATATAACTGCTGGTTTTCTTAAAGAGACAGTGCCCATTTTTAGCAATGGTCTAAATTATGCATTAGACGATAAACATGTACAAAATGAATGCAATGTAATATAAATATTTATGGAGTACATGGATTTGTAAATAATTAAAAATCTAAAATGTGAGAAAAATTATGAAAAACAAATACAATTTTATTGAAAAAAATAAATATATTTTTTCATAATGTACCTAGTTAAAAAGGGCCCCTGTATTGTTAAAAGCATTAGATGGGAGATCATGTATTTCATATGTAAGCAAAATTTACATTATAACTGTAACATACCCATCTGAATCAATATCAAATCAATACGAAATTAAAACCGGATTGAATCGAAAGATTGTGAATGGAATCAAATCAGGAAATCTATCAGTACCCAGCCCAGCCTCTGTTATAGTTCTGTTATTTTGGACCGTTCACAACGAATGTGCTTTTAATCCAGTTGTACCTTTTTTCTATTGTTTCACAACGTAAATATGTGCTAAAATGACAGTGCTGTCCTGTCTTATTTCTATTTATTTATTTATTTTCAGCTTCCCGCGCAGGAGTGGCATTTTTTTGAGACTCTGTATGTAATGTATTTTTTGCTTTGTGTCTAAATTATTTTTAACACAATTACGTGTTCAGTATGCCGCCTTAAACCTATTGTGTCTTGTTTGACGTCAGTGACATTAAACATCATTGGTTCTTGCATTTCTTCAAAATCAAAACATCAAACTGTCGTAACACATCTAAAACCAACATGTCCTATTTGAAAGAGCTTAAATTTCAGAGAATACAGACGGACTGACAGACAGACAGATAGATAGATAGATAGACAGACAGACAGACAGACAGACAGACAGACAGACAGACAGACAGATAGAAAGACAGACAGACAGACAGACAGACAGACAGACAGATAGATAGATAGATAGATTCACTTTCAATATATGGAGAAAAACAGAATATAAAAAAGAGGTCATGAAGTCATTCCAAACATGTATAACTGTTTAATAAGGTGGAAAAAGAGAGAGAGATCAGCAAGAAGAAAGTATTGAGAAAGTATCATGTCACGCTGAAGTGAGATCAGTCAAAAGGTTCTATAGATTAATGTTTTCACTGTTACCAAAGCAACGCAGGGTTACAGTGACAGCAGACCTGAGCAAAGGCAAGATGGCTCCCCACTGTAAAAGACACAGCACATCCCTTTTTCTGCACTGAATGCACGGTTACATTTTGACCTTGAGTGTCAGAGAGCTCTATATAAAGAGCCATTCTATTACTGTTAAACAGACAAGAGCTGCTCGAAATATGAAGCGGTACCTTGTAGCATGTAGAAATTTCTTTACACATTTTCTTTTTTACCAACCTTGTTAGTGTATATTGTGAATTATAAAGATTTAAAGTTAAAAAAAGTTATGAAAAGCCATTTGTGACCCATTTTATTTATGTATTATATTTATCTGACATGTATTTTAGTAAAACAGCATAATCAGCCCAGTGTTATTATAGTAATATAATAACATAGTATATATAATTATAGTATAATAAAAAGTTCATAATAATTCAAAGCTTTTATAAACAATGGATTAAAAGGGATCTCACATGCTTTTGTTCATAGAAGAAGAGTATGATTGCAGTTGCAGCAGGTTGTTTTTACATTTATTACACTTGCAAACATGCAGATTCTTGACAAATGGTCCCGGTCAGCTAGGCAGCGAAGTGTTCATCAGTTGAAACCTACGGAAACATTCGTTTTGAAAGGCCCTTTGAAGCAGCTATGTATGAGCACTTCCATTTGGAATGACCCTTAAACATTGTGGCCATGATTGCCTCCTAGCAATCCATTTGGAATGCAGGGTATGATATCAGTCGAAAAGGAAAATAGTTTCAAAGGCGGAGCAAGTTATTACATTTAATTAAAGTTTACGAAGATACAGTAGCATTTGTTATATTTTGAATAATGTGCAGTGGTAAATTGTGCACAACAATGGTGTGCTGACTCCTTTCATTCACACAAAAATGCCAATGTCATTGTAAAAATGTAAGCCTGTATGGAGCCATAAATATGACAAAACAATTTGAATTAGAATTGTGTAAATTTGAATTATAGACTTTTGATTTTGACAAATTTTAATATTAAATTGTATTTTAAATAGGTTTGAATTTGAATTTTTTAAACTCCAATCCTGGACATTTCATATTTTACCAAATTGAATAGTTTTGTTTTATTTCACAATTTTATAAATATGTATTTTCAAACAGCAAATTTTTGGTTCTGAATTCTTACATTGTAAATATCTCGTTTTAACGAGCTTAATGTTTTCAAGATGAAGAAGAAATTTAGAACACCAAGTTCAATATTCTAAAATTCAGAAATGTTTGAAATTCAGAAATTCAGATCTACAGAAAGTGGGTCAGAAATCAAGTTTCCGTGTTCCACGGGGAAGAGCAGATGGGCTTGGAAAAGTCGAATAGAGCATTTTGGCCAATTACAGGTCGAGGTGCAATAATTCTCTGACGCGAGCGTGATTCAAAAGGTCGCCATTCTGACCATGAAATGGTTCTTAAACTTTTATGATTTATATTTTTATGGTTAGCACGTTAGCACATTCTCAGCACATGATACATTTGACTAAGCGGTCTCTGGTATTTGTTTTAGTATAAAGTTTATTTAGTATGAAAGTGATTAGTATGCGTATAAGAGTAAGCATCACATATAACTCAATAATGAATGGAATTCTGCTTCATTCTGTGATTGGAATCCACATCAGAACCAAGTCGGATGTTATTTCAAACACTTGTTGGCGTTTGTAAGTGTGTTTTGAGCTTAAGACATGAACATCACAAATGATCCTTCAGATGTGTGTGATTTAGCAGGCATGATTACATTATACGATTAATTTCATGCAAATTGTAGGCTTATTGTAAGGCATTTAAAGGCTAATTTACACACCGATCTCCAACAAACGTTACAAACACAGTATGACATTTTCACACGGAGAGTGCACATCCCTATTGATGTTTAGTCATTATGCCATTTATTTTTAGTTTGACTGTCAGAATCATTTTAAACGGAAATTTCTTGTGTTCTTGTCATAAATCGTCAAAGCTGCAAATAAGTTTAAACAAGCAGCATAAAAAGGTTTGATTTTGGGTAATGTTGATTATTGTTAATAACAACAATGTAAAAATGTATAAGCCTTTTTACTGTTTCCTAATTTTATTCATCATTATGGTCATTATTATGAAGGTATTTCAACGGCATTAATCAGTGTTCAAATTTACACAATTCTAATTTACACAATTGTAATTCTAATTTTTTTTGTCATATATTTGGCTCCATAAGCCTGAACTCATGAAAATTATGTAATTGTGGCATCACTTTTGCAAAATTATATTATGTAGTTTCTTATACATATCTCGACAGTTCCAAGGTGAAATGTCCACTGTGTGGTGCTATAACTGAGTTAATTTTCTCCCAAACAGATGAAGTGTTGAAGGTTAATGCTCTATTGAGTTTTAAATCAACAAATGTGACTTCCCTACCCTAAAACCCTACACCTAACTGATAGTGTCTTAAAAAGCAAATGTGTGATCAAAAATGCAGTTGTTTAAGCAACCATGTCATTTTGTGCTACTTCTATATGACAGCTTGAAGGTCATCCCATATGCTTTTTAGGAATCGTACCCCAGTCCTTTGCATTGAAAGTGCAACACTCTATCAGTTTAGCTTCGCCGCAATTTGATCATACTTGAAAAAGCTTGTAAATGCTGTAAAGTGTTGTAAAGTGATGTGCAATGCAAATTATAATGTAAGTCATGCACTATTGTTAATGTGTTTAGATGTCATAAGATAGTATTGTGTAAGCAACAGGGCGAATAGTAAGTGTTTCTGAAAGTCTGTTTTACTTGTGATTTTTGTCATGATGTAGTGCCTCTAGTGTTCATTTCACAGAGAAAGTGCCATGACAAGCACTACAAGCTAGTTAAAAATTATTTTGCTACAATGTAGATATAATAACATTATTCTATACCAGGGTGAAGAAAAGCCAGTCAGCCATTAAACATTCATTTAGCGAGTGAAAGCGTCCATTATTGGCATAAAGCAAGTAATATTCGGCTGGTCGTGTGACCTTAACATTTCGGCACTCATGAATGTATGCCCAGCAACAAATGTAGAATAATGTAGCTTTTTATCTAAGACTGATATGATTAGAGTTTTCATAAAATTTCATAATACTATATTTTACAGATATATTTTTTCATTAAATATTAATACAATAAATAGTAATACTAAATAGTAATACTTTGTTAAAATGTTAAGCAATTAGCAAAACAATTATTGAGTACACTTGCAATTTAGATTTCCATGTCTGACAAATTAGTACTGTCACATTGTCTTGAAATGCTTTCAGTCTTTCCATGTTTTCAAACTCAAAATCAGTTTTAAAACTAATCATGCACAAAACAAAGCACAGTTGATGCAAACATAAAAGCAATCTCCAATAGTGATATACTTTTTTGAAAGAGTTACCAGACTGTTTTACTTAACAAGGAATTTGAATATTTCACAGCAGCTCAAGAGGATGGTTATGTTAGTCACATTCGTCACCTTCTATTTAGCAATTACACCATCCAAGCTGCCTTGTGACACCATCCACCATGCTTGAGGAAGGCAAAAATGGCTGTGGGATCTGGTTCATCTTCTATCTGTGGCTGACTGGTGACCTAGCGTGCTACCAAAAGAGAAGCATTGGGTGACCTCCAAAACACTTGTGATGTTTACCAAGCTATTCGTGTGCTAGCAACTGGAAAAGTGTTTTCCTCAGCAATCTCATAATCACCCGCTCTGCAGGCATTTATCCACCTGAAATAATGCTGAAGGTCTTGCACTCTTTTTTCTATTGTGTCTTCTAATTATTCTCTCAAGTGCGTCTGGATTCTTCAAGCAGATTCTAAAGAAGGTCTCAATCCCCTCTTAACAGCAGAGATTGGTGTTCTCCCAAGGCATTTCAGAGATCTTGACA
Source organism: Xyrauchen texanus (assembly GCF_025860055.1). Lineage (NCBI taxonomy): Eukaryota > Metazoa > Chordata > Actinopteri > Cypriniformes > Catostomidae > Xyrauchen > Xyrauchen texanus. The sequence continues at coordinate 6,202,836 of NC_068288.1, read as the reverse complement.
AAGTGTACACAACTTCTCTAATCATCCTCATTTGCTGCTGTGTTGCACATTTCTAACCAGTTCCAACTTGACTCTCATCCATGTTTTTTGAGTGCATGTCAATAGTTGGTGGATCTCACTGAGCATGTTGGGGTCAGATGGTCCATATGGTTTAGCAAACCAACCTAATATTTGATTCATGAGCATCCATGACCTTGTGGCCAACCCCATCCTCCTCTCTCACTCATCTCTATCTTCATTTACAGAAAAGTAATGTCTTTGCTGTTTTCTAAGTTGGCAACTCTATTCAAACCAGGTACCTGTCACAGTCTGTCTTCACCATGTTCAAGGACTCTTATTTTGAAGTTCTCTCATGCACTACGTTTCCCATTATTCACTGCACTGATCACTTCCTCGTTATCCCCACCTGTATGCCATTCCCTCATTAAGTTACCTGTGTGTGTATATAGACCTGCTAGTTCTGTTCATCTGTTTGTCAGTCCTTGATTGAATGGTAATGTATTGTCATGTTTGAAATGTGAGGTTGGCATGTTGATTAGTTTATTGTTAGTTTCCACTCCTGTGTATGTGATTAAAGGATTTTAAGTTCCTACTCCTGCATCTCCTATCTTCCTTTGACGCCAGGACACCAATCGTTACAGTTTGTGGAAATTCCATAATGCTGATATAGTACTCACACATACACATACACCGAGACAAACACACACTTTGTTTTTCTATGGCATTGTAAGGTTTGATATCTGGAATGTGCAAACATACCCTTAATGTGTTGCCTGCAAATTCAAATGTCAAATAGAAAAAACAATAAATAGAAAAGGATGCTAAATATTAGAATTTATGTTTTTTTATATATTTTTTTTTGACAGCAGAGGCTAATACAAACTTACCACATTTATTTATTTATTGCGGAAACGTCTTGGTTACTGTCCTAACCTCCGTCCCCTGACCTCTGATATTTGAGAAAAGGCCTATGAAAATTGGTGAGTGGAATATTCATGCCACTCCCCTAGACATACGGGTATTAAAAGGAGCCAGCTTGCAACCACTCATTCAGGTTTTTGCAGAGCCGAGACATAGTCCCGGCCACTTCAGTGGGTAGTTCAGTGTTGTGGCAAGAGGGACAAAACTACTCGTTTCCTCCATCAGGGAATGGAGGTTATGACAGTAACCAAGAGATTCCCTATCAGTCACTCACTCGACGTTGTGTTAATGTAGTGACACTAGGGGTTCCTATACAATACTCCACAACCAGCTGAACTGTGTTATGTGGACTGGTGGTGAAGGTGCATGCAGGCCACTGTGTGCCTAGTAGCATGTGCACTCTGCCCCCACATAGCCTCCTCAATGCCCACGAATGTCGCAAGGTCCTTCGTACCCAAAAGGGGGGACAGGACGTACTTAAAATGGGAACAGACTTTTCTCTTTTTTTCCCACAAAAAATTAAAAATCATTCAGCTCGGGCCAGATGTATTAGTGTCGGGGAAGGTGTTCTTTTTCTCAAGAGGAAAAGATACCACGGAGACCACTTCCTGCCCGAAGGGGAGTTTAATATGTGGAGAATACGTCACATGTGGAAAGAAGCCCCTGTGGTAGGTCCAACCCGGAGGGGAGAAGCTCTACAAATACGGTGGCTAGAGGTAGAGGAGGCTCTGCCTGAGGGAAGACATACCATGGAAAATAAGTCACATGGGGTTATGACTGACAATCTCACATGTGGAGCACCTACCCCAGTACAGGGCATACCAGCACAAGTACTGGGCCCAGCATCGAATTTCTCAGCCAAACTCGCCAGCACAGGAAAATGAGGAAAGACATCCAGGGTTCACCTGTCTCGGGAACTCACATGGGGGAAAAGCGCACAGCTTCCCCTCAGGGAGGGAAAAGGTGCTGTGTGTGCAAGCGGTTAAGGTGTACATAGCTGCAATTGTGGCACACCACGACACAGATGGAAAGTCCTTAGAGAATCATGACCTGATCATCAGGTTCCTCAGAGGCACCAGGAGGTTGAATCCCTCCAGACCGTGCCTCGTTCCCTTGTGGGACCGCTCTGTAGCCCTCAAGGCCTAAGAGGGGCTCCCTTCGAGCCCTCAGAGTCAGCAGAGTTTATCGCACTCTCCATGAAGACTGCCATCCTGACGGCGCTCACCTCCATCAAGAGAAGAAGTTCTTAATTCCCAGTAGCATTCACAAATGTGTTCCCTGGTTGACTTCCTCCTAGACCTGTGGCAGGCGAGCTCAGTACTTGTGCTAATTAAGCCCCGTTCTAGGACAGGTGCTTTGCATTCGCTGGTTCCCCGTAGGCAACCCCTTGCGATGCATATTCAGCTGAGAACGATTCCCTGTTGGCAAACTGTGTCTTCCTTGGGCAGAGACCCCCCCCGTCACCATGCTCGTAGAGCTTCTTCCCTCATTGGGTAGGACCTACCATGGGACTTCTCCACATGACATACTTCCAACTAGACTCGGCAAGACCATGTGCCATATCTCCACCATATCTGGGCGGGGTGTGGTCTCCACTGTGTCTTCCCCTTGAGAGTGACACCCCCCGACGTAGACACTGGTGTCCCGGTCTGTTAATGTTTTCTCTCTTTTTCTGGGGAGAAAAAGAAAAAAGAGAGAAAAGGCGCTACTGGGCTAGCCTGTCCCTATCCTTTGGGTAGTCGACTCATCCCCAAAGGGCTGTTCGACACTCATTTTAGCATCAGGGGAGGTTACGTGACGGCCTGTTGTGCTGGCAATGCGGCACACAGTAATCTGCCCAGCCCTACCGCCAATCCACTTAACACAGTTCAGCTAGTTGTGTCGTTTTTGTAGGGGACCCCTAGTGTCACGACATTGACACAACGTCAAGTGAGTGACAGATAGAGAATGTTCTGGTTACTTCGGTAACCTCAGTTCCCTGATGGAGGGAAGGAGACGTTGTGTCCCTCCTGCCACAATGCTGAACTACCCGCTGAAATGTCCGGAACCTTATTCTCGGCTCCTCAGCACAAAACCTGAATGAACGGCATGTACCCTCCTTTATACCCGTATGTCCGGGGGATTTGCATGCAAATTCCACTCGCATATTTGCATTGGCCTTTTCTCAAATATCAGAGGTGTTTGGGGCTCCCAAGTGCAACCCCTAGTGTCACTAGATCAACACAATGTTGAGTGAGTGACAGATAGGGATCTATGAAATGTTGATTGACAGTGGTGGCTAATAAATAGTTAACACATTTTGATTGATTGATTGATTGATTGATTGATTCCCCACAATACACTGCAATCCAAAATGTATTGCACCACAAAGTAATAAACCACAGATATAATTAGTTAAAAACAAATACACACTCTATTATATGACAGTCATGCCAAAAATATATGTCAGCTCATCCAAACACACAAGCTATATTACTCCCAAAGGCACAGAGCTGGATTAGATACTTAATAAAGAGGGAATTTTTATGAAAAGAGACACTATTGCTGTCAACCCTTTCAACACCCCACTCAAGTTAACTATGATTATATAGCAAATGGAACATGCTGTTGTCTAAGGAAGTTCTTACACCTGGGTTGTCTTCTTTAGGTCAACAGAGTCCCCCCTCCTAAAGTCACTTACTGTGCATTTTAACTTGCAGTTGAATTACTAATTTTCTGTTCACACAAGAGCAGGTGGATACAGAACAACATGTTAGATCTGCAGACACCACAGTAGTGTATTACATCTTCATACTACACACTGTATCTCACAGACAGATGGCCAGGGCCTGAACCTGCAGTTTTTGTACTTTAAATAAATTCAAGATCACATTCAAATTTTTCCTAAATGAGTAAGTGAATAAATGGCTCTCTCTGATGGTGCACAATATCAGGTGTGCTCGTATCTATCTCAGTTTAATCAAATTCAATCAATTTCATCGTGACAAAAACTGTATACAAAGGCAATGCGTCTTCAACAGAAATAATAATATTAAAACAAGTAAAATAAAAATATTGCTAAACATAATTCTATTGATGGAATTAAATAACCTTTTTTTTTATTAAGAAATAATAATCAACACATTAAAAAGGGAATACATTAAAGTAACACATTAATATAAATATAAAACAAGTGTAATTAATTAGGGCAAAATATGATTTAATATGGGTATACTGTAAGAGTATACAAGGCAGATTACTCACTGTCCCTCATACTGTAGCAGATATTCTTTCTTTATGTCTTTCTCTATAACATTCACACAATCCTGAGAGTAACTACAGAGATTCAATTTCAAATTCAAACATAAGCTTAGCAAATAGTAGGATTATCATTACATATGCCTGGAACATTTTATTATTTTGCATTCATATCATTTAGAGAGCTGATGCTGGTAATATACAGTTTCAGAGTGTATGTTACATCTGACGACAGAGGCTCTGTTCAGTGCATTATAATCTGCAGCATTAGGAAACTCTTATTCATATCATGGCTTGAGTGCAGTACAGACCAGCAGCATTAAGGATCCCACTCAGTGAAATGGGTAGCCAACACAGAACACTCGATCGAGACTGCTTTCCTTCTGAAGTATTCTGATAATTTTTGTTAATGGAAATCCATCCATCCATCCATCCATCCATCCATCCATCCATCCATCCATTCATCCCTTTTGTCCTTCCACACTTTTATATAGAAATATCTTGAAAATGTTTGTTAACCATCTCACTCTCTCTCTCTCTCTCTCTCTCTCTCTCTAAAAGAAAATAAAAGCAAGCAAGAAAAGCATCTCGCTTAGCTCTCTTGCCCTCTGATCTCCATTACTATGTCAGTAAACAAAAAACGAAATGAGACTCTGGCGCAAGGTGATGAGGTCACCGGCTGAAGTATGGGTGAGCTGCATCCGCACACTGATTTTTTTCACCCTGATCACACTGCATGGAGAGATAAGCAGCCTTTCTCTGTTCGATGCACAGATCACTGTAACACCACAGTGTGCTGAACAACAGCTTCGTCCCACCCGCTATCAATGCGAGCAATGCCAAATGCTTCAGTGTTAGAGATTTCTTTGATTTGTTGTCCGTACTGATTTAAAAAGAAGTTCTTAAATCCTGTTGTGTGAAGCTGAGCAAGTGTTACTGGTTAGGACTGATGGAAACTATTCAATTTAACCATAACATTGGATGGAGATGAACAGGTGGTAGAAGAGTCTGATGGAGGGATAGTAAGTAGTAGGACGATAAAGGTGGTAAGGCCATACGTTTGGGGTGGGTTGATGATAAAAGGGTGGGGTGAGAGGTTGGAAAAACAAATAATGTGATTTGAAGATAGAAAAAAACTGTTTTGCAGTAAAAGAGACGTGATGAGACTAAAAAAGACAAAATGAGATTAGATGAGAAGAGGAGAGATTAAAATAGACAAGTTGAGATGATAGAAGAGGAGAAGAGACAAGACGAGAAGACATTAAAAGATGCTAAATAAGCAGAAAAGAGATCAAAAGAGATGAGATGAGACTAAAAGAGACAAAATGAGATTAGATGAGAAGAGATTAAAAGAGATAAGATGAGACAAGAGGAGAAGAGACAAAAAGACACAAAAAGAGGCACGATAAGCACAGAAAAGAATAAAAAAGACGAGATGAGACAAGACTAAAAGAGACCAGATGAGATGATATGAGAAGAGGAGAGTTTATAAGAGACAAGATGAAACTAGACCAGCTAAGAAATGAAAAGACACTAAAAGAGGCACGATAAGCCGAGAAGAGAAACAATACCAAAAGAGACAAGATGATAAGAGACTAAAAGAGATGATAAAAGAAGAGAAGAAACAAAATGAAATGAGCCGAGACTAAGAGAATTGATGATACAAGACATAAAGAGAAGAGAAGATTCAACCATCTTTATTAAGACCATTTCACCCTAAAATACATCAATAATGTTCACACAGGCATATTCTCATTTGAGTAAAATTCAAAACAATTTAACAATTTAAATTAAAACAAATTAAAAATGTAAATGCAATTTTCTTCAAGACTTGAAGACTTCATCTTTCAAACACCAATTTCCTCTAAAAGTTATCAAATATTTCACCAATTCATAATAGGAAAAATCAATCTACTAGCAACTAAACCCCTCAAAATCCACTCCACCCATCCCCAGAGCCTTACTTTTCCTAGTTTTCCTGATTGCCAACTTAGCTGTCCTGAAATATAGTTCAACAGATTTATAATTGTCTTTCTAAAAGCTCTATACTTCATTCCCCCTATAAAATACATACGGAAAATACTTTCACCTAGACCTTCAAACCACCTAATCTAAAAAGCCCTTCCAGTCATCTACAAAACAAAAATAAATGTTCATCTGTTTCCTCCTGGCCACAAAACCAACTGAAGTCCAGTTATGTTCATTGTATCCACCACAGACTTCCGACCATCACAGCTCTACAAATCCCTCAGCTTTGTGAGGTTGCCCCTCAACATATTGCTCACCACATCTCTCAGCTTTGTGCAGTTGCCCCTCAAGATTTTGGCTTGCACACCCACAGAGGACAACAATGTACCATGAGTTACAAGATTATGGAACAGTGGTTCCTCCAACACCCAATGTGTGGAGAGTTCAGTCATTGAGTGATAATATGTGGTAATCTTGATCAGGTCCACCTCTTGAAATTTCACCCAGAAGAGCTGTATGTCATAATTTAAGCCCCCTGCTCTTCACAAAATTGCACCTACTGTCTGAGTTCATATCAAATCAGTCCCATATGAACATTTGCGAAAATTGAAAAACCTACTTTTTCGAACTACTATGCCATATGTCCGATTCTCACAACAATTGGTGTGTGTCTACTATGAAAACTCCTGACAAAAATTATCAAAGGAATTTTGATTCGTTGAAGCGTTGTGAAGATATAAGCCAACAAATTGGTCAGGCGTCGTCCATTTTGTGCATATTGACCAATATCTACCAAACGAAAAGGCCAAATGTAATGAAACTTTATTTCGCTAAATGTATAACTATTATAATTCTATTTTTTTTTTTTTTATATTAGTATTATTTTTTCTTACCAGATGAAGCTGAATGTTTAGGCTATATTAACTGTGGAATATGTTGTGCTTTCTCCTGGTATTTCAGATAATAATATCTGCATGAAACATATTTTTTTGTTTGTGCATGTATAACCACATTATTCTAGAGGCTAGAGTTGTCAAGCAAGATGTGAAATGTCAAGCACACAGTGTTGCGTTGAATAATAAATATGAATTCAAACAATAAAATAAATGAAATTAAATAAATATAGCCTAGAAACAAATGAAAGTCCCATAAATCTATCAGGAATTGTTATGATAGGACTCCAATATTTAGTTTAATAATAATAATAATAATAATAATAATGTTACATTTATATAGCACCTTACCAGAGTTCAAGAACACTTAACATTTTCAAATTTAGCACAGTTTCAAGAAGAAGAAGAAAAAAGATGTGTTTCATTTTCTTTTAGTTTCTTAGTTTTGCATAAGGAGGAATATTCCTAACATATTAATAATCTATGGAGCATTTTAACTATAAAGTAATTATAAAGTTGTAACCAGTTAATTACCTTAATTACTGATGTGGATATAAATTAATGTGGTCAACTTTAAGAGATGGAAAGACGAGCTCTGACATAAAATCATCACTTCAGGTCAGGAATTTAACATCGTGCTCAGGTTTAGGCTATTAATAAACACACAAGAATTCTGTGTGAATTATGTGATACATTAACATAGACATTTCAAGAAGTGGAAAGTGTATATGATGTCATATCTTAGTTAATGTTACACTTGAAAAGCTCCAGACATGCACAAATAACAGAGACTGCAAACGGAGTTAAGACCACAGCCATTCGATCTGAAATCACAATGTGCGCATTTTCATTCATAAAGGTTACACTTTAGTAATATTGGCTGAACAGATTATTAAATTCATTGTAATTTTGGATATGGTTAATTCAAATTATGTTTTATCCTTGTGCTTTTTGGATAATCGTCATATAAATATTTTTTTTATATTACTCAGGATGAATCTGTTATTTATTTTGAAGTAATTATTTGTGCCCTCCGCCCCCCATAAGACAATTGTGGTACCAGACATTTCCATCGCAAAAATCATGCAATAACCCTCTCCAGCACTCCTTCTCAATTTTTCTAATGAAAACTATATCTCCCACCTTTGCCTTAAGGCTTTGAAATCTTCTCTACACCATTTGAACCCTCCTGGTAGCTCTGGAAGCATATACTACACATTTTCCCCAATTGAAATTTGCAGAGGATGCATTCTCATCTGGAGAGTGAATTGTTGACAATTCTAAGTATTAAGTCATTTAAACTTTCAGACATGCTGTCATTCAGATGAATCTGAAGGTTTGTTTTTAAAATGTATAAGAATTACACGTGGATGTAAATTAAGTTGCCCATTGCCCATACAGTCATTACAGTAGTAATTCTGACTCACTGCACTGTGAGTACAGAGAGGATAAAGAGACTGCAAACGGGTTTAAAAACAAATTAAACAACAGATAAACATGTGTATACAAATGTGAGTATACATGATGTAACGTGAGTCGTGACTATCAGATGTTGTGTTGAGTGATCATGTGCACTTTCAGCGTCACTCCCTTCAATATGCTCGCTCAAACAAATCAAATATACACACTCTCAAGGTGCTCTCAAAATCTAATCAGCGCTATTCTGTGAAGATACCAATTTAAATCAGATTAATGTTGGTCACATTAGTACTAATCACAGCAATTACATTTTAACCATAACAGCACCGCGTCTTCACTCATTTGCTTAATAATTAGTGATTTGAGTTACAGCAAAAAGCCAAAAGACAGTAAACAAATCATGGATATTAATGATTTCTCACTGGAGCAGTTTTAGAGCTTGTAATGTATATTTATATATATATACAGTGGGTACGGAAAGTATTCAGACCCCCCTTACATTTTTCACTCTTTGTTATATTGCAGCCATTTGCTAAAATCATTTAAGTTCATTTTCTTTCCTCATTATTGTACACACAGCACCCCATATTGACAAAAAAACACAGAATTGTTGACATTTTTGCACATTTATTAAAAAAGAAAAACTGAAATATCACATGGTCCTAAGTATTCAGACCCTTTGCTGTGACACTCATATATTTAACTCAGGTGCTGTCCATTTCTTCTGATCATCCTTGAGATGGTTCTACACCTTCAATTGAGTCCAGCTGTGTTTGATTATACTGATTGGACTTGATTAGGAAAGCCACACACCTGTCTATATAAGACCTTACAGCTCACAGTGCATGTCAGAGCAAATGAGAATCATGAGGTCAAAGGAACTGCCTGAAGAGCTCAGAGACAGAATTGTGGCAAGGCACAGATCTGGCTAAGGTTACAAAAAATTTCTGCTGCCCTTAAGGTTCATAAGAGCACAGTGGCCTCCATAATCCTTAAATGGAAGACGTTTGGGATGACCAGAACCCTTCCTAGAGCTGGCCGTCCGGCCAAACTGAGCTATCGGGGAGAAGAGCCTTGGTGAGAGAGGTAAAGAAGAACCCAAAGATCACTGTGGCTGAGCTCCAGAGATGCAGTCGGGAGATGGGAGAAAGTTGTAGTAAGTCAACCATCACTGCAGCCATCCACCAGTCGGGGCTTTATGGCAGAGTGGCCCGACGGAAGCCTCTCCTCAGTGAAAGACACATGAAAAACACCTGAATGACTCCAAGATGGTGATAAATAAGATTCTCTGGTCTGATGAGACCAAGATAGAACTTTTGGCCTTAATTCTAAGCGGTATGTGTGGAGAAAACCAGGCACTGCTCATCACCTGTCCAATACAGTCTCAACAGTGAAGCATGGTGGTGGCAGCATCATGCTGTGAGGGTGTTTTTCAGCTGCAGGGACAGGACGACTGGTTGCAATCGAGGGAAAGATGAATGCGCCAAGTACAGGGATATCCTGGACGAAAACCTTCTCCAGAGTGCTCTGGACCTCAGACTGGGCCAAGGTTCACCTTCCAACAAGACAATGACCCTAAGCACACCGCTAAAATAACGAAGGAGTGGCTTCACAACAACTCTGTGACTGTTCTTGAATGGCCCAGCCAGAGCCCTGACTTAAACCCAATTGAGCATCTCTGGAGAGACCTGAAAATGGCTGTCCACCAACGTTTACCATCCAACCTGACAGAACTGGAGAGGATCTGCAAGGAGGAATGGCAGAGGATACCCAAATCCAGATGTGATGAACTTGCTGCATCTTTCCCAAAAAGACTCATGGCTGTATTAGATCAAAAGGGTGCTTCTACTAAATACTGAACAAAGGGTCTGAATACTTAGGACCATGTGATATTTCAGTTTTTCTTTTTTAATAAATGTGCAAAAATTTCAACAATTCTGTGTTTTTCTGTCAATATGGGGTGCTGTGTGTACAATAATGAGAAAAAAAAATGAACTTAAATGATTTTTTTTATTTATTTATTTATTTATTTATTTATTTTATTCACTGTTTGTGATGCTTATCAGTATGTCACAATGACCTTTTGATATTGACCTCAGATCTATTCATAACTGTTTCAAAACAAATAAATGTTAGCATTACACCATTAATGTAATTTTAATGTAATTTTGTAACTTTATAAAAATATTCCATTCGTTAACATCAGTTAATGCATTAGGTATCATGAACAAACAAGGAACAATATATTTTTACAGCCTTTATTAATTATGATGTTAATAAAATTACAATTGTTAATTGTTAGTTCATGTTAGTTCAAAGTGCATTAACTAATGCTATCCAATACAACTTTTGATTTTAAAAATGTGATAGCATATGTTGTAACAAACATTAAGTTCAATAGTGCATGTTAACTACAGTAATGTTGTTAAATAATATTAACAAATGGACCTTTTTAAAGTGTTACTGCAATTTTACTGTGTGTGGCATAAACATATATCTGCACAATATAACTTGCAAAAGTGTGACAAAGGGCAATTTAAAAAAAATGTGTACCACAAGGTGTAAATGCAGCATAGGCTTCTGCGGAGTCACATTTCTCTCAAGTTTAATGAAATATGCACTAGGAGCATCCATTTCCTTGTTTGAACAAAAATGTGACCTTATCAAGGCTTGTTCTTACAAGAACTGTCTCAATTCCAACCTTTTTTTCTCAGTTCAGTGCCATTATTGACCCCATCCTCGTTAACAAATAACACTTTTTATAGTTCTTTTATTTCTTCTTGCTAATTTTAAACTGTAACTTTAACATTAAATACCATTTGAGACACATACGTTTTACAAAAGCTTCTAATGTGCAGTTTTCCAACCTCCCACCGCTGACTTTTAGTTTCATAATGATTTTTTTTTATAACCTCCACTCTTCCCATAAACAAATAAACTTCAGTCATGTGACATTTTATTTGTTAAAATGCCAGTAGTAATGCGATCTTACAGTATTTTTCAATGTATATTAATAGTTACAATATGGAGATCAGAAAAACCTTTAGGAACAACAATAGCAAAAACCAAGACCAGGACTTTGAGGGGTTGAGACCAAGTTAAGACCAAGACCAAGGCAGGGCGAGACCGAACATGCACTCCTCCAATTGATTTGAAAGATCTACATTCCCATAAAAACACCCACAGAAAACAAATGAATCTTCCTCTTCATTTACCTCTTTTATTGCCATATGGCAATAAAAGAGGTAAATGAAGAGGAAGATTCATTTGTTTTCTGTGGGTGTTTTTATGGAAATGTATATATGTGTATGTGTGTGTGTGTGTGTGTGTCAGTGTACCATGAGAAATGTCTTGATAAATTTATCAAAATGCATTGCAGAGGTGAAATTTATGGAGCAAACAAATACAAACAAACACTAGGAGCTGAAATCAGCTTTACCATCTTTATTCAACACTCATTTTCCAAGTTTTATCATCCACCTAAAACAATAAAAAAAGTGTGCAAGCATCGCTTCAAGTTCACTGAATGAGTCTTCCCCCTAGAAACCATCATTAAATACAGAATATATCAAACAATTATTCAATACTTAAGTCTTAATATTCTCAGTTTTTTCTTAAAAAGTATAGCAAGTTTTTTTGTTGTTTTTGGACCAACAACAAGCCTTGTATAAATGTGTGCAATTTGCTAACCACATCGTTAAAGCTACAAAATAGAAAAAAGAATGCCAAACATAGGCAAAGCAGCCTATTTAAAATGTAAAATGTTCATATAAGTGGAGGCGCATTAAGCAGTCTCCGCTCTCTGCTGTCACATCTCTAGCTCTCTCACCCAAGTGAGAGAGCATTACCGCGGCATGTAGCATTTATGTCAGAGCTGACATTAGCTAACGTTGATGTAACATAACTTTATATACATAGCTTTATGTGGCCTGTCTCATTATTGTTTGTCACAATCAAAAACTTAACTTAGGAACAACAATTTGTCACTACATGCCCTGTCCCCTCAATCTCTCACAAAAGTTAACACTGCATTAGCTACATCCCTCAAAATATTTTAACTAAATTAGGTAGCTTGTGCACCTAGCTAGGTGACAAATAACTTGCAAGCAACTGAACTAGCACCCTAAAAACAGTAAATACATAGGTAGCAAATATGTATCGCTAATACTCGCTAAATCTCTTTGGGTGAGGGATGAAGATAAGTCTAGGTACAGATACTGCATTCCTTTCAAATCGATATTCCACTTGATATTTCTGATCTACAACTAAATGCATTCCAATGCCAGCTGCTAGGAAGATGATGTTAAAGAAACAAAACTGCAATTTTTTCGTTAGCTTAGCAGGTGTTTGACTGTCACCAGAGATTTCTCCAAGTAACCCCATTCATAAACAATCTGCAACACTACCATTTGTGCTACAGGTGTAAGATTATCAAAAGAGAGTATAATTTACCATGTTTTGAACACCTGCTACTCTGCTAACATTTGTTAAATAAGCTTTAACATCATGAAATGTAAGAACTTTGACTAATTTATCAATATTATTTAATAAAAGTTAATGTTTTTCACTTATTTTGTTCATCTAGTCATGCACCTGCATCTCAGCGAAATCTGAGTTTTAAATTTCCGCACGACTTTCCAAGTTGTAATTATGATTTCAAGTGGCGTTCCATTGCACTTTTTCCAATAGGAAGTTGGAAAATCAGACATTCTGAGTTGAATGGAGAATGAAATGTTGCTGCTGGTGTCTAGCTCGAATCTGTGTTTGTAATCTGCTATATTTTTTAGCATCGCTTATATAGCTGTTTTCAGCCTTTAATCCTTAACATCTGCCATTTTCCAGCACACATTGGGTTTCCCCCTGCATTATTCTCATATTGTGATTAAACTGCGTGCATTTTACTGCGGACATCCGTTTTTCTCCTCTGTGTTACATGGATTACTTCATCGATCGCAAATCACCGCTTATCAAGAACAACCAAAAACAACAAAAAATTGCGTGAGGGATTCACATTGATCTCAAACCCCAACTGCTCAGGAACAACCAACAACCACAAACAACTGTGGTAAGTCATGGCATCCGCTCATGTTAACTCTTCCTACATTGCATGTCACATGTTTACAATAGCCTCTTCTGTCAGCAGTGAGGGATTCACATGTGATAAATGTAAGGAATTAGTCAGGCTGACGGAGAAGGTTAATGAGTTAGAGACATACATCCGAATGCTAGTGGAGGTCAATGAGAAAGAGAAGCCAGTAGATACTGTTTCGGATTTGGTTTAGTATAGAGAGTAACACAAACACTTTGGTTCTGGCTGTAGAGCCCCCGCAGCAGGGTATTTGGGTGACGTCTCGGCAGCATATTTGCTCAGCAAAGTGACACGTCAATGAAAACTGACCGGAATTTATAGCCTCTGCTGGTGACATAATTGGATGCACCTGTAGCTGGGTTATAAATAGATGCATCACAGGTGCATCGTCAGATCTTTTGTCTTCAGATCTGTGTGTGTGCCTCATGAGCATGTCAGAAACTTTCTACTTTCCTCTGTTAGGAGTTAGATTTTGTTAGGCAGTGCGCAGAAACCTTTCTCTTTTCTCTAAAAATACATATTTTTTAAATAATATGACTGAAAGACTGAGAAAGCAGTGTGTGTTCCCTTGTTTATGCTCTATGGCTGAGAGGGACACACATCAGTTTTGTTTTGTATGTTTGGGGAAGAGCATGCTGCTCTTGCGTTGGGGCATTTTGCGTGCGAGCATTGCAATCTGTTCTCAGTCAAAATGCTTCATGCTCGTCTCACTTACTCCCAAGAGCCAGCACCCACTCTTTCATTGTGGGGCATTGATCTGGCTGAGGAGCAAGAGACAGGTCTGTCCATATCGCTCGATCTCTCCCCAGATCCAGCTAATCCTTCTTGTGAGCCTGAAGCTCGCTTCGGCGCCTCTTCGGTTCATGAGGGGAAGCTGAATCTCTTTAGTCTGCGGACTTTGAGCACCCACCTCTGAACATTCCACACACAATAATAAAGCGGCTGGAATTACTCGAGGTGGTTACTCGGGCTGTGACCAGGCTACAGTTAGACTGACCACGTGAATAAGAGACCCCCAAACGCTCCAAACTAGAAGACAGATTTCTGTCTGGTAGGCAAAAAAAAAGAAAAGTAAAAGGGCAACGCAATATCAGTTCCTTCCTTTCTTTTAATGACCTCCATGACGAGCTTTCTCGTTCATGGAGGAATCCTTATACTTCCCGTATCTTTGTGCCCTCGACGTCGACATATTCGACTATCATGGGTGCTGAGACATGGGGGTATTCGGTGATGCCGCCGGTAGAAGAGACACTTGCGTCGGCATATTCGACTATCGTGGGTGCTGAGACACGGGGGTATTCAGTGATGCCGCCGGTAGAAGAGACACTTGCGGGTTCTCTTTCGCCTGGCTCGGCATCATCGCTAAAGAGACCCACTCTCCCCACAAAGCTGGGCAGGACCACCTCCACGCTTGTGGGGAAGGCTTATCAGGCAGCAGGTCAGGCTGCTGCTACCCTGCACACTATGGCAGTGTTACAGGCATACCAGGCTGATCTGTTGAAGGACCTGAGTGTGGGCAACACAGTCAACAAAGAGGCTTTCTCTGAGCTTTGTCGAGCCACGGATCTGTCTCTCCGCGCGACCAAGCAGACGGCTCACGCCATTGGCCAGTCTATGTCTGCTTTGATCAGCACTGAGAGACATTTATGGCTCAAACTGTCGGGCATCAGAGATAAGTTTTTCCTTCTCGATGCCCCGGTTTAGCCTTCTGGCTTATTCGGTGACACTATGAATGTAGTTATCACCAGCTTCCAGGAGGCAAAAAGCCACGAGAAAGCCTTTGGGCAATTCCTTCCTCGCCGCTCACAGGGGGAGGGGCCGTCGGCCACCCAGCCCCGCCACGGTCCTTCTAGATGGGAGGCTCAAAAACAAAGCATGGCGAATTGTGCTCCCCCTTGTAAAGACTGGGGGCCGGTTCGTCGCCCTCAGCAGCCCCCAAAGCAAGACCTAAGGGTTGTTATTTCTAAAAAGGGAAAAACCATGACAGTTTTGCGCCCAGCCTTGTGGAGGTAGCCCCCTTGGGACGGGTCACATGAAACATCCACCTATACCCTCCCAATACCCCAACAAAACCACTCCATTCCCGCCACCTTGATCGATACCCATCTCAGAGAACCTGGCAGCGTGGAAACTACTGCCAGGTGGTTCTATGTGGGTCCTAAGAACAGTAGAAAATGCTACAGAATTGAATTTGTTCGCCGTCCGCCATGGTTCAACGCTGTTGTTCCCACTACCTTGAAACCGGAGCAAGCATGTCTACTGTGGAAAGAACTGCAAAATATCTTGGTCAAAGGGGCCATAGAACATGTTCCCCTTCCAAAGAGAGAGTCAGGTTACTACAGCAGATACTTCCTGGTTCCCAAGAAGGATGGGGGGTTGCTTCCGATTTTAGACCTTCAAGGCTTGAATCGCTCCGAGGGCATTCAGGTTCAAGATGCTAACCGTCAATACGGTCGTGTCTCAAATCCAACATCGCGATTGGTTGGTCACGATCGATCTCATGGACGTGTACTTGAAAGTCTGACACAACACAGGAAGTTCCTGAGGTTTGCTTTGGGGGGCTAAGCTTTCCAAAATCGGGTTCTTCCATTCGGTCTAGCCTTATCACCCCGCACATTCATGGAATGCATGGATGCAGCACTGGCTCCTTTGCAACTCCGGAGCATCTGCATTCTAAATTACATAGACGACAAGAACTGGCATTACAGCACAGGGATATCGTCTTAGCTCATCTGGTTTCTCTAGGGCTGAGACTCAACGTCAAAAAGGCCGTTCTCTCTTCCAATCAGGGAATTACCTATCTGGGCGTTGTATGGAATTCGAGCACGATGCGGGAAATATTGTCTCCCGCTCGAATCATGTCCATCCAGAACACCCTGAGCAAAGTCAGACTAGGCCAAGGTTGCACTGTTCGTCAGTAGCAACGAATACTAGGTCTCATGGCATCTGCATCCTCGGTGATCCCTTTGGGCCTTCTGCACATGAGACCGTTTCAGTTGTGGCTCAAAGCCATGGGATTTCATCCAAGGGCCAACCCCTAGGCTGATAAGGGTTACGCGCCGTGTGCTACGTACCCTTTCTATGTGGTCCAGACCCCGGTTCCTCACTTTGGGTCCCACTCTAGGTGCATCTTGCCGTCACGGGTTGCTAACAACGGACGCCTCCCTGACGGGCTGGGTAGCGGTCTTAAAGTGGTCATCCAGCTCAAGGGGAATGGGAGGGTCGTCAGCTCGATTGTCACATTAACTGTCTTGAGTTGATGGCTGTATTTCTGGCCCTGAAATGCTTCCCCCAGAGGCTGCCATGTCTTGGTTTGGGTGGACACCACAGCAGTTTCTTACATAAACCATCAAGGAGGTCTACGTTCATGCCAGCTGAACAGACTGGCACAGCAGATTCTCATTTGGGCCCAGGGCAAGATCCTGTAAATCAGAGCAGCTTATATCCCTGGATGCCTGAATGGGAGCAGATTTACTGTCCAGACAGAAAATACCGACGGGGGAGTGGAAAATCCACCCTGAGGTAGTGGAACAAGTCTGGTTGAGATTTTACAAGAGCAGAAGTGGACCTCTTCATCTCACAACAGCGCAATGTCCCCTCTACTTCTCTCTGAATCACCCAGCCCCCCTAGGTCTGGACGCGATGGCACAAACATGGCCCAGAATGCGCCTGTATTCTTTTCCCCGGTTTCTCTGCTCCCGGGAGTCTTGGCCAGGGTTCGCCATCAAGGGCCCTGCAGCTCAATT
Source organism: Xyrauchen texanus (assembly GCF_025860055.1). Classification (NCBI taxonomy): domain Eukaryota; kingdom Metazoa; phylum Chordata; class Actinopteri; order Cypriniformes; family Catostomidae; genus Xyrauchen; species Xyrauchen texanus. The sequence continues at coordinate 6,185,563 of NC_068288.1, read as the reverse complement.
GTCACATTAACTGTCTTGAGTTGATGGCTGTATTTCTGGCCCTGAAATGGTTCCCCCAGAGGCTGCCATGTCTTGGTGCGGGTGGACACTGCTCTGGCATGCTCTGGCACCCAATATACTGATAGCACCACGCTAGCTGAACAGGGTATGGTTCTCGGAGATAATGTCTCTCCTCGACGGCTCGCCTTGGGCAATTCCGGACACGAGGGACCTTCTGTCTCAAGCGCAGGGGACAATATTTCATCCCCGGCCCAAGCTGTGGAACCTTCATGTTTGGCCCCTGAAGGGTACTAACTGAGGGACACCTGGGCTTTCACCTGAAGTTATTGAGACTATTCTAAGTGCTAGGGCTCCCTCTACTAGAAGTTACGCCAATAAATGAGGTGTCTTTGAAAGATGTGGCTACACTTAATACAGATCCAGTTAACTACCAGGTTGCTTCAGCTCTGGACTTTCTGCAGGAAAAATTGTCAGCAGGCACATGCCCCACCACTCTCAGGGTCTATGTGGCCGCCATTTCGGCTTGCCACACCTTGATTGATGGGGTGCCGTTGAGGAGACATCCTCTGCTCGCTTGCTTCATTCATGGAGCTATGCAACTGAGGCCTCCTGCTAGGACCAGCACCCCTTCATGGGACTTAGCAATATTCCTTGAGGGTCTGGTTGAGACCCCCTTTGAACCTCTAGATTCAGTGTCTGATAAACTTCTGACTCTCAAGATGTTTTTTCTTATGGCAATCACCTCTCTGAAAAGAATTGGGGATCCACAGGCTCTGTCTGTCTTTCCAGCCTGCTTAGATTTTGCCCCAGGAATGGCTAATGTCTGTGCCCTTCAGACTTATGTCCACCGCACTAGCCAGTGGTGTAAGTCAGGGCAACTATTCGTTTGCCATGGGGGCCGCAACAGGGGGGGGCTGCCACCAAGCAGACTATGTCGCATTGGGTAAGGGACGCTACTGCCCTGGCCTATGAGGTGCATGGTCAAGCTTCGCCAGTAGGTATCAGGGCTCACTCTACCAGAGGGGCTGCATCCTCTAAAGTGTCCCTCTGCAGCATGTTTGTGTTGCGGCAGGCTAGTCCTCTCCGCACACAATCATAAGATTTTATAGTTTTGATATTCATGCCACTCTGGGCTCTTATGTCCTTGAGTCAACATCACAAGCTCATGTCTGAGACCTCTCGCGCTCTTGTGAGCACACTACACAACCGTAAGGGGTCTGGACATCCACAGTGCGGTGGCATGGGTATTCTCGTTCCCAAAGCGCTAAATCAGCTCAGCATCATAAGTTTAGCTTTTTGACAGGAAACGTCTCGTGTTACTTAACTGTAACCCCTGTTCCCTGATAAAAGTGGAACGAGATGCTGCGCTTCACTGCCACAATGGGATGCCCCAGGATTGTGCTTCAGACAAAATACCTGAGGATGCACCTGTGTTGCATCTATTTATAGCCTTGCTACAGGTGCATCCAATGATGTCACCGGCAGAGGCTATAAATTCCGGTCAATTGACGAGTTGCACACATATTCACAGCTGGTCACACCTAAAGTTGTTCCCAAAGCGCTAACTCAGCGCAGCATCTCGTTCCGTTTTTATCAGGGAACAGGGGTTACAGTTAAGTAACCCGAGACATTATATTTGATACCAATCTTTCCTTTGAAAATCCAATTTTTGTAGAACAGCATTCTTCCTCCTAAGAAATATTATGACACATGCTCTCTGTTGCTGATGCCGAAAAACGAAATCATGAATTCATGACCTCAAGACTAGATTATTATAATGCATTACTGGGAGGATGTCCAGCAAGGTCAATAAATAAACGTCAATTGGTTCAAAAACCAGCAGCCAGAGTGCTGACGAGAACCAAGAAATATGATCAAATTAGGCCTATTTTATCATCGTTACATTGGCTACCTGTTAAATTTCATATTAAATAAAAAATTATGTTAACCACGTACTACGTTCTGTTAACTCACACCTTCCTGTAATCACTTATTCTGCCCTTGGACAGACTTCTGTTTTCTACAGGCAGGAGTCCCCCTACAGCAGGTGTCCAGACGTGTCGTAGTTACTGCGGACGTCTCCCAGTTGGAGGCTGGCTCCTTGGTGGGGCCCCGGCTACAGTTGCTGGCTGTATTTCTTGCCCTTTTCAGATTTCTGCTGTTGATCCGTGGCAAGCACGTGTTGATTCGTTCAGACAACACAGCGGACACGATGTCATGACAGGTAACACTCAGCGGAGATTGGTCCAGTTGATTTCAGGTGGTCCAGTTGATTTGGGCTCGGTTCTAGTAAGCCACATCTGTTCATAACATCTGTAACTCTATGCTGTGCACAAATAAACAGCTTTTAGTCTTTTAGTAAAACAATACACCTGTTGTATTCTATTCATTCATTCAGTTCACTAACTGAATGTTTTTACTACAAGTGTGATGATGAAGCATATTTTTGTGGGCATGTGAGGAGTTGCATTTGACAGTGGAGTACAGTTTGTTAGAACAATAATGTTATGCTGGACCAAATATTTAAACTGGTTGCATAAAATACATTGTAATGGAACAAATACTGAATTGGCAACTTTAAAACTCTTGTACCATCTCTATGCCTTCACTAAAATTCCGGAAAAAACTGTAATTATTTATTTTGTGGAATTTTATAATTTTCCATGGCACACATGACGATCTTTCATGGCACACTAGTGGGCAAAGTGGTTGGGAAACACTGCTTTAGGTAGCCAAATTTTATTACAGAAGATTTGGCTGACATCTCTCAGACAACCACAGTTTCTTCTCCTGTCTCCCATTCACTTTCTTGGAGTGTGTTTGAGGGGGGATGGGTGACAGCCATTAACAGTAACAAAACTTTAAATTAGAAATTAGTCATGTTATTGCTTGCATTTGAAGCAGGACGTTTTACATCCAATCACAGTAATGAGGTTAACAAATAAATCAGACAATGCACAGGCAATTTATTGATATCCCCACAGTTGTGGTCTTGAACAATCTTGAAATAAAATCCAGAATCCTCTTTGTTTGAGACTGAGACAAGAACGAGTACAAATGTGGTCAATTCCGAGACGAGAACGAGACCTTCAAAAAGTTGCCTTAAGACCGATCTCGAGTACTACAACACTGCTATGCAGTCTGGATCCTCTAACTACATTATCACATACTTTAATCCATGTATACTACCTCACCCCATTATTTCTGTTTCTCCATACATCACTCAATTCACACTCTTCATTCACATAAGAAAGTACCACACCTGACTGAAAATGAGGCTCATATGCATGTCTATCAAATTTAAAATATCTTGTACAGTTCCAGTCTCCAGCCATAACTACACATGTGTCTTTATCACATTGGTAAATAAACATCTTAATTTAAAAAAATAAATTAACACGCTCTGAGCCAATATTTGGTGCATAAACATTGATAAACAAAAACTGTATGCATTCCACCTCTGCTTTAAGCAATAAATTCCTCCCAATCTCTAATTCTACTGTCAAAATATCAACAGCTAATCTTATTGAGAAAATAACTCACAGTACTCAAATTTTATCCATGACTTAACCCTCTGGGGTCGACGAACACGCCGGCGCGTCCTGCTGGATATTTTCGTCCTTACAGCAGAAACAACTTAAAATACTCCGTCATTTTTGGGTATACAGATAAGTGTAAGACATCATTAGAGACTATAAAGGGTCTACTTTTGTTTGTGTACACTCACAATAACAACACAATCTTGTGCTTTTGTAAAATAAAGAAAATAAAAAGGGTGAACTTTCAGCAGTCTCTGTGTTCACAAGCATATTTCAGAAACACGTCACAAAAATGAAACTCAGCGAATTCTTCTCACACAAACATGAAACCCCTGCAATGCAATCTGTTTGAAACAAAGTGATGTACAGTTTTTACCGGTCCATCTCATTATCTGTAATGTGATCCCACCCACCAGCAGAGAGCGCCATTCATAGGCTAATGTGCTGAGACGATCAACGCAAATGTACACGCCCCTGACTGTGAGGTTGTAAACACTTTTCATTAATTTTTCTGCGCATTTGCAACGATACACAGGCGACTGTGAGGTTTGATTTAAACACATTTCATTAATTTTTCTGCGCGTTTGCAACAATACACAGACGAGAAAGCTCCAGGATATTATGGAAGATTTAACATTTTCCTCAGAAGAAGAGTGGAACTCCGATGAACGTTTGTATTTTGAAGAGAGATTTGATCCAGTCAAGGATACAATTTCAGACGAGTAAGTCAATTAGTTTTCATTAGTTGACATGCTATTTTATATAAACATGTTCATATTTTACTAGCGGTACTGTTTCCAGACTTACCAGCCAGGATTCAGATTATTGACATTTTAAATATGTCCTAATAAGCCAGTTTTAGTTACATCTAAAGCAGGCATTTAAATTGTACGCTGTATGATATAAATATGATGTGTAATATGATATAAAAATAATATGAATGTTTAGATTATATTTTATCTAGTGTTTAAAAAGCCTCATTATCATCAACAAAGCTTGTGCTTGCAAATATGTGTTCAGTTTAAATGAGTAAAATACACTTTAAATATGCCCATATTAGAAAATCATCATATTATAATGATTTCTGAAGGATCATGTGATACTGAAGACTGCAGTAATGATGCTGAAAATTCAGCTTTGATCACAAATTACATTTTACAATATATTTAAATAGAAAACTGTTCTTTTAAATTGTAAAAAGAGTTCAGAATATCAATGTTGTTTCTGTATTTTGGATCAAATAAATCCAGTCTTGGTGAGCAGAAGATACTTCTTTTAAATGGTAGTGTCGGTCTAAAATTAAGTAAATTCTTTATGTAAAGAAATTATATAGTCGGATTACTTTTAACTTAAAACTTACATTTACATTTATGCATTTGGCAGACGCTTTTATCCAAAGCGACATACAGTGCACTTATTACAGGGACAATCCCCCCACAACAACCTGGAGTTAAGTGCCTTGCTCAAGGACACAATGGTGGTGGCTGTGGGGATCGAACCAGTGACTTTCTGATTACCAGATTACCAGTTATGTGCTTTAGACCACTACACCACCACCACAACAAAACTTGATTTTGATCATTAAGTCTCCTCACATTCATTCTCTATCCCTCATTGATAGGCCCAGGGGAGGGGTCTGTGTATCCTTAGGTGTGAAATACATCCATATTCAAGATAGTTCACGCCTCCTCGCATATTACCTATCAACACTAAAAGTGTCTTACAAAAGTTAAATTACTATATTGTTTTGTATGAATGAGTTATCAGGATGGTTTTCACATCATTTTGAAGCAAAAACTCTAAGCTTCAAGATCCAGTTCTGAAAAGTCTTGTTGGCAAATATTTAGTATGTGTTATATGACCTTATTTCAGTGACTAAAATGTTAGTTTTTTCAAAAATCATGCATAAACATTATTTTCTCAAAAATACAAACCTGTACATGCATGTTGCTCACATATTATTGTAGCCCAGTTTGTGCTGAATTCAGTGTAATCAGACTTTAGCCATTAATAGGTTTTTAAGCAACTGAAAAAAGCACAAATGTCAAGGCATGTCAAAACTTCTCCAGGGCCCAAAATACCCTCAGACATATTTCCCTATCCACCATTAGCCCATTCTGTTTCATTAGAACTATCAGAATGAGTTTCCAGGAGCATCGCTATATCAATATTTACAACTCTCAAAAATTCCAAAAGTACTGCCCTTTTTTTTTGATCCCTTGCTCTGTTTATGTTTAAATAGCATAGTCTTATGAGCTCCATGTAAAGGAAGGGGGAAAGAACAGTATAGAGCATAAATAGAAACAATAGAAAAGACACCCAGTGCAGCCGACTCATCTTAACTATTTATTTGAAGATTAACCAAAACATTGTTAATCTCTTGAAGAGAATTAAGTCGATTTTCCTCTACCTGAGACTTAATTTCAGAGACCCCTGACATCTGATATAGTGTTTCTTCATCTCTTATTTTATCCATGCAATTATCCTCCGGTAACACAACTGTTTGTGTTTTTGAAGTAGACGGCAAACTGTCATTAAGCGTCTCATTTTATCCATGCAATCATCCTCCGGTAACACAACTGTTTGTGTTTTTGATGTAGATGGCAAACTGTCATTAAGCGTCTCATTTCCACCGCACTCTCAGCCTCAAAACTCAAACCATCTTCAGCTACAGTATTTTGGATTTCTGTGGACTAATTTTCATTTTCCACAACATTTATCTGTTCACCAACTTTGTTATTTACACCATCATGTGCTCCAGTTGTAGCCTGTTCCACCACACTCGTACTTTCAACTGTTTCAGATTGTTCAGCTTCAGTTGCCTCACCAAATCGCTCGTCATCATATTGAGCTAAACTTTCAACATTTACTAGTCATCGATTGTGCCTTATGAGGGCAAGTAAATTGTTTGTGTCCTATGTTACCACATGAAGTTTTATCAAATAGATTCGGGAGGAGCAAGGTAATTTAATCCGACCAATTACATCGCCAGAGTAAGCATATAGTATATACAGCCAATTACCTCTACATGGCGTTGAGTCTTCTGGCATCCCTCCACCTCCCCTTTCTCCTCCTATCTATTTATTAATAACTAATATATGTTGAGGGGATATTCAAGCACAGGTCAAGCCTTGAGACTTGAGCCCTTTGCCCAAGACAGCAAGCCACACACTTTTGCACTATCCACTAAACAGGATTACATTAACTTGCAATCTACTAAACAAACTCAAAACACCTCTTACTACCTGTAGTAGCATACATCATAAATGACTTACCTTCACCCCAGATGCGAAATGAAATATCCAATGTTGGTTTGTTCAAAAACATGAAAACCTGTCACCTGAATGACATGACATGTTTTAATGCTGAGTTTTAACATCCCGACAATATAGTCAAATCAAGCAAGTTCTCACTCAATGGCATCATCAGGGATGAACGGTGATAAATTAGAAATGGTTACTTTATATGTTAGTGCAGCCAGTGGAAAAACTTGATGAAAAGTTCCATTTATCACAACTCCATTCTCAATCACTCTAGTAACTAATTTTTCTTTAAGGAATTCTACCACAGCCTTGTTCATCCTCGATGCCGAGTCAATGTTTTTGCAGCCAGTTTGTACCCAAACGCTAGCAGCACATCCTCCACTGAAACACCTTGCTCCGGCATGCACCTGACTCTGTGGCAGAGCGAAAGAGATGGCGTGCACTCAACTGGGAGCGACTCCATTGTTGTCCCCGCTGACTAAAATCGAACACGTCACAAACTATAAAAATGTCAGAATATTTTACAATGACAGAAATAAAATGTTCACAGTTTGGAATAAAGAAATAATTATAAGCAGACAGCAGAAACAATCTTCCATTCAACACCCTCCACCACTCTCCTACATCTCACGAGAAGCGAAGACACATTTAATTTAACCTTTTAGGTTATATTAGGTTAATAAAGTTTAACCTTTTTTCCCTATTCTAAAAAACCTTTTTCACCACACCTGTCACAGTGTTTCAAAAAGACAGTTCAATTATATGACTCTCACGGTACATAAATGCAGGAGTGTGTCTGCATACATTCAGTCAACAGAGTAACACATACACACACATCAAATTACAGTAAATTTTTAGAGAGGTGCATATTGTATTTAAAAATTTGCTGAGGCGTTCAAACCAAAGTAGCAAACAAGGAAGTTCATGTATTCTTAACATGACAGTTTCCAATGCAGGCAGCTAAAATATGAAAAAGGACACACTTCATACAAGAATCCTGGCTAAAACCGTACATTATATGACACCTGTTAGCTTTTCCGTGGCAGTTGGGTAGGTACAATATGACAAGATTAAAAGTGACTACCTTAAAATGATTTTGAAAATCATATGGATCTTTTGCCAAGCAATTTGGAGGTCTGATCCCTGAAAACAACTGTAGTCGAGTTGAGCTTGTTACGACCCAAAAGCCAGCAATGTCCTCAGTGAGCCTGAGCTCGTAATAACACTGAGAGAAGACAGGAAAAGCACCGAGAAACAAAATGCAAGAAAAGAAACGAATGCCAAAACACATTTCACCTGACCTCGAGAGAGGGAGCAATCAATAGCTAGAAGTCATCCACTCGCTTTATGGAGGCCTTTGCTTTCATGTAGCACTGAATCCTCTTCGAGTAAATTTTTCCTTCCCTTTCACTCTCGTTCTCCTCCTTCTTTCTCACCTTCATCCGTTCCTTTCCAGTCAACATTGCTTTGTGCTTCCACCTGCCTTGCCAAGCCCCGTCAAGGGGCTCGCGGTCTCTCTTCTACTATTAAATAATTTCTAATATTACAAAACAGCGCTTTTGCTAAAATGATAGATTGGATGCCAGATACAGTGTGTGTATATGTGCCTGGTGTTAAAATCTCAGAAAATAGTACATCATGCAGTGAAACTCCACAGGAAAGAGTCGACAATGAAATATTACTTTCCGCACACCTTCTGCCATTTGCCGGCCGGCCCTCCCTACTCAACCTTTTTCCATTATATTGTCAAACATCTCACGCATCACAGGCTTTACTCCAATAAAAGATACAGTGCTAAAATCAATAACAGCCCCACGGCCTGTTTGCCTAGGAGGCTTCCGTGAATGTGGATACACACTGTGAGTCACATTCAGCCCATGGAACTGATTACCTCCAGACCCTCAGGTCAACATGTCAAGATGCCCTATCGCAGTGTTAGCTGCTTGTATAATGGATGTAGTCCAGCTTTAAAATGTTGTTTCAAGGACAAAAGATGTCTTGCACAGGTGTCTTTAGCCACATTTCCACCATTGGGCGAACAGTTACCACTGCTATATTGTGCCATTGCGGTTACGTTTTCTTTTTTCACAGTGGTGCTGCAAAATCAGGATTTAAATGGTGTGACTGGGAAAGTGACCGATTGTGAGTAACAATGTCATTAAAGTTGTTCTACTAGCACAGATCTCTGTCCTGAGTATGGTTAGCTTACGGTGCTGAGAAATCTGGGCCAAGAACAGTTTGTAATCTTACCATACCAAACCGTGATCAAGACTAAATGCTACTGGAAATGGAACTGGAACCTGCTCAGAAAGATTTGGTCTGATGGTGGAAAAGAAGCGTTTTATTAATAGCCTTTGGTTGGGTTGTGTCTTTTCTGTTTCAGCATGACAATGCCCTATGAAGGCAAGGTCGATAAAAAAATGGTTTACTGAGTCAGGTGTGGAAGGACTTTCCTGGCCTGTACAAAGCCCAGTCTTGAACCCTATTTTGCACCTTTGGGATTAATTTGAATGGCAACTGCGAGCAGGACCCCATCTCCCAACATCAGTGTCTGACCTCACTGATGCTTTTGTGTCTGAATGGGAGCATATCCTTGCAGCCATGTTCCTACATACAGGTGAAACTCGAAAAATTAGAATATCGTGCAAAAGTTCATTACTTCAGTAATTCAACTTAAAAGGTGAAACTAATATATTATATAGACTCATTACAAGCAAAGTAAGATATGTCAAGCCTTTATTTGATATAATTTTGATTATTATGGCTTACAGCTTATGAAAACCCCAAATTCAGAATCTCAGAAAATTAGAATATTGTGAAAAGGTTCAGTATTGTAGGCTCAAAGTGTCACACTCTAATCAGCTAAACACCTGCAAAGGGTTCCTGAGCCTTTAAATGGTCTCTCAGTCTGGTTCAGTTGAATTCACAATCATGGGGAAGACTGCTGACCTGACAGTTGTGCAGAAAACCATCATTGACACCCTCCACAAGGAGGGAAAGCCTCAAAAGGTAATTGCAAACGAAGTTGGATGTTCTCAAAGTGCTGTATCAAAGCACATTAATAGAAAGTTAAATGGAAGGGAAAAGTGTGGAAGAAAAAGGTGCACAAGCAGCAGGGATGACCGTAGCCTGGAGAGGATTGTCAGGAAAAGGCCATTCAAATGTGTGGGGAGCTTCACAAGGAGTGGACTGAGGCTGGAGTTACTGCATCAAGAGCCACCACACACAGACGGGTCCTGGACATGGGCTTCAAATGTCAAACGTCTTACCTGGGCTAAAGAAAAAAAGAACTGGTCTGTTGCTCAGTGGTCCAAAGTCCTCTTTTCTGATGAGAGCAAATTTTGCATCTCATTTGGAAACCAAGGTCCCAGAGTCTGGAGGAAGAATGGAGAGGCACACAATCCAAGATGCTTGAAGTCCAGTGTGAAGTTTCCACAGTCTGTGTTGGTTTGGGGAGCCATGTCATCGGCTGGTGTTGGTCCACTGTGCTTTATTAAGTCCAGAGTCAACGCAGCCGTCTACCGGGACATTTTAGAGCACTTCATGCTTCCTTCAGCAGACAAGCTTTATGGAGATGCTGACTTCATTTTCCAGCAGGACTTAGCACCTGCCCACACTGCCAAAAGTACCAAAACCTGGTTCAATGACCATGGTATTACTGTGCTTGATTGGCCAGCAAACTCGCCTGACCTGAACCCCATAGAGAATCTATGGGGCATTGCCAAGAGAAAGATGAGAGACATGAGACCAAACAATGCAGAAGAGCTGAAGGCCGCTATTGAAGCATCTTGGTCTTCCATAACACCTCAGCAGTGCCACAGGCTGATAGCGTCCATGCCACGCCGCATTGAGGCAGTAATTAATGCAAAAGGGGCCCAAACCAAGTACTGAGTACATATGCATGATTATACTTTTCAGAGGGCCGACATTTCTGTATTTAAAATCCTTTTTTTTTATTGATTTCATGTAATATTCTAATTTTCTGAGATTCTGAATTTGGGGTTTTCATAAGCTGTAAGCCATAATCATCAAAATTATATCAAATAAAGGCTTGAAATATCTTATTTTGCTTGTAATGAGTCTATATAATATATTAGTTTCACCTTTTAAGTTGAATTACTGAAATTAATGAACTTTTGCACGATATTCTAATTTTTCGAGTTTCACCTGTATAATTAGAAATGGATAGAATAATCAATTGATTTAAAACTTTATGTAAACACAGGTTCTTTATGTTGAGGATTTTCTTGAATAAGCAGATTTTTTATAGTTATAAGTGTATTGCTTTGGATGTAAACATGCTCAATGTTTGGGAGAGGTTCTTGGTCAAACTTTACCCAATGCTAAATGTCAAAGCAACAGCTGATTCTGTATTTACAAATAATTTACACTGAAGCCTCAATGATTCACAGCGCTATGATAATTCAATTAACAAGAATCCCTGGCATTTAACACAGTAGTCTCACATCTCATAAGATGGACAGTGTTTTAAGGGAAGAAAATCTTGATGAACCTTTCTTTCCAGGCAAGTGGTAAGCAAATGTGCATGGTCAAGCCCAAGGAGAGACACCATTCCGGGGTAGTGGATTTCCCAATGGTAGGCTTACTCCACTTTACTGTGTTTTTGGGATAAGGGATTGGTTTCTGGCAGTGGAATAGGCTGCCAGGTGTTGCATTGCACTAGGATAAAGAGAGATAAATGGATCCATCCTCAGCTAAAGAGAGGAGTGTAAGAAGAACGAGGCTGGAATTGCACTATCCAGCATGGGAAGATTTCAACTCACTGGACCATAGAAGATGAATCAAGGAACATACTGGGCCTGCGCTTCAGTGGTATGCTGGAAAAGTTGAAAAGTAATGTTTGCTGAAGGCATCACTGGCACATTCATACTTAAAATATTTTGCAAACATAAATAAAAATCCCTACTGGAAAAATCATAAGGTAGAAAGGCTGTTTGTGTACATGGTACAGTAGCCAATTTGTTGCTGTTTTAAAGTGGTCTACCAGTATTAATAATGCTCATGTTGGCCAAGATGGTATACCAGCTCAGCCTAGTCACCACCAATTGGTCAACCCTCTCAATCAGTTTAAACCAGCTAATGACCAGATTGCACCAGCTGGAAACCATATAAAACCAGCTTCCAATTTAAGCTAGGCGTCAGCTTGATTTACAGCAGGAATATGTGCTTTTCATACAGTTTTACATTTACACACTCAAATATATTTTCACTTGCATGGCTCTCTTGAATATTTGATTCTGATTGGTTAATTGCAACCATCCACTGTCCAATATTTTTAATGAAAACTAAACTGTATAATTTACCATTGTCCCAGGAAACCAATTTCCTACATACGTAGCTGTGCTAGTTGCACACAGTAAGTCATATTCATTTATAGTGTCTTTCTTCTCACACAATAAAATTTGAACTCAAATCATTCAATATATCATGTACATGTATTATTATTATTATTATTATTATTATTTATTTGTATTTTATGTATTGTTTTTATTTTGCATTGCTATATGTTGGGTTCCATGGCAATAATTACCAGCTGACTCTACATTATCCCTTGCATGATTTCACTCAAGGAATTGGCTTTAGTAATTCAAAGCATGTGATGCAGTTTTTGTAAATGGTAAGCTATGTGAATCACCAAATCTTTGCCTGATCTCTGACACCTCTGAGCTAGCTCATTTTACATCTTGCAAAACAAGCTGAATGGAACTCTGAGACCTAGAGGAGAATGAAAAAGAAAGAAACAGAGAGGTGGCATTTTGCCATTATCAGAATAAGAGAAGGTAAGACATTTCTACCAATGCTAAGTCCCAACTGATGTTTTCAGTTCTCATGACTCAGCACCTTTGATTTTTAGAGAGGAACCACTAGGGTATTTTGTGATTGGATGATGTTGGTCTAACTAATAGCGATATGTACCAGTTCTTACAGGTCCACTGGGCAGGAATCATGTGCTATATACAATCTGATGTTCTTGTAGAAGGGAATCTACAAGTGTGGACGGTGATTTCAACCAGAAAAGAGCAAGAGAAAAACACAGACATACTCCCTTCCCAACTTATAAAACAAAACCAAAAATAAACAGCTTTATATAATAAACAAAATAAAGATGATTTGCTGGTCTTAGCTGGTTTAGGATGCAATACCTGGCCACCAAACATGGCCAAGTAGGTCTTCAGCTGGTCTTCAGCATGTCTTGCTGTGTGACCAGTTTACAAGTGTCCAAGACCCCTCTAAATCCAACCTGACCAGATAGGAGGACCAGTTAAGACCACCAAACCGGCTCAGGTCAGATAAAAGGGATAGTTCACCAAAAAGTTAAAAAAATAAAGGCATCATTTAATCATGTTTTTTATTGCTTCCTTTTCTCTGTGGAACACGTAAGGAGGAAGAATTTTAGTCTCATTCAACATTCACTGTCATTGTGCAATATGAAAAAAAATAAAATATGGAACGAGCATGAAAGTCTTATGGGTACGAAGCAATATGAGGTAAGTAAATCACAACAGAGTTGTAATTCATGAGTGAACTAAGGTTTTTATTTTATTGTATTTATTTATTTATTAATTACAGTATTTAGCAGGGCCACTCAGTTCTGCTAGCAAGGAAATTAAATAATAATATATAAAATGTGTACTTGTTATTTTCAGGTGTTACCAGTGTCACTTAAATTTGCTCTAAATCTATCATCCTCACGTACACCTCTTTTCTCACTCAGTTTCTATTAAAATATGCTGAACTGCAGGCTCCACACGGCTGCAGACATAGGAGCCACACTGCAGAATCAAGCATTCAACAGAGCAGAGGAGCGTAGAACTTGTTTTCTATGAGGCTCTCTGTCTCTCTTCAGTCTGATTTATTTGGTACACATCAAAGCTACACTTATGATGCTGCGCTGAATTAGCGCTTTGGGAACAACTTTAGGTGTGACCAGCTGTGAATATGTGTGCAACACGTCAATGAAAATTGACCGGAATTTATAGCCTCTGGGCTATATAGGCTATAAATAGATGTGTCACATGTGCATTGTCAGATCTTTTGTCTTCAGAATACTCTGTGTGTGTGTGCTTCATGAGCCTGTCAGAAACTAACCTCTGTTAGGAGTTAGAATTGTTAGGCAGTGCGCAGAAAGCTTTCTCTTTCTCTTTTCTTTAAAAAAAAGGAAAAGAAGGAAAAGAATGACTGATAAACAAAGCAAGCCTGAAGTGCGACTCAGCACCTCTTCGGTTCATGAGGGGGACGCTAAACCTCTGTACATTCCAAGCACAATAATAAAGCGGCTGAGGAATGACGCGAGGTTGTTACTCGGGCTGTGGCCAGACTATAGTTAGACTGGCCATGCGAACAAGATGTCCCCCAAACGCTCCAAACTAGAATACAGATTTCTGTGGCCAAAAATAAAGAAATAAATAAAAAAATTAAAAAGGGAAGGGAACGCTATATCAGTCCCTTCCTTTCTTCTATGACCTCCATAACGAGCGTTCTCATTCATGGAGGAATCCTTATACTTCCCGTGTCTTCGTGCCCTCGACGTGGACATATTCGACTATCGTGGGTGCTGAGGCTCGGTGATGCCACCAGTAGAAGAGACACTTGCGGGTTATCTCTCGCCTGGCTCGGCTTCATCGCTAAAGAGACCCACTCTCCCCACAAAGCTGTGCAGGACCACCTCCACACTTGTGGGGAAGGCTCATCAGGTAGCAGGTCAGGCTGGTGCTGCCCTGCATACTATGACAATGTTACAGGCTAACTAGGCTAATCTGTTGAAATATTCGGTGATGCCGCCGGTAGAGGAGACAATTGCGGGTTATCTCTTGCCTGGCACGGGATCATCGCTAAAAACACCCACTGGTCCCACAAA